>NW_010323523.1:13572-21428 GCF_000700745.2 Antrostomus carolinensis | reverse complement strand
ATGTTTGGAATATGTAGAGTCAGTGCCTCATGACCTTTGTAACCTCAGTTGCACTGTGATGTTGAATATCTCAAACAACTCTGGTTGAATTAGGCAGGAAAGTTATAAAAGGGTGTCAGCGTGAAACTGTCATATAAAAGACCTCTGTTCAACTCACTTTCTAGTCTCACGTTTTGCTGTTGTAATCTTCAAGAAAATCTTTGATGCATTAGAAGTACTGTATATCTATTATTTTTGTGTGCCAGTATGATTCAGTCTTTATATAATGTGCATATTTATTAAACTCTTAAGAAATATAAATTGAAATTAAGGAATCAAGTGTAATTTTTATTTTTTTTTCCCCTTTTTCTTCCACCACCCCCCCTGTCCTCCACCAAGTGTCTTCAGAAGGAAACTAGATAAATCTCTTTCATCTGTATGAACTGTTTGCCTCATTCCTAGGACTGTGATGTGACAAACAGACAGGAAAGTTGGTATTATGCGCACACTTGTAAATTAATAACAGGTTTCTCACTGAGGATAGAATCATAGAATCATGGAATAAAAGATTGATTTCTACCATGGTGAGCAAGAGACCTGAAATGAGTATATAAAACTCTACTGATTATGTAGTTACTGCTCACCAGAAGGAAGCAAACTGTCTAGAGTGTTCTCATTTTGAGGAGGCTTATAGATAATTTTTGAATCTCTGTTTTTGCATTAGACAGCTTGTGTTTTATTTGTTTTGCCATTTAGCATGTTGTAGTATTGGTTCTTTCTTTAGTAATATATGCCTTGATTATGTATTTATGTCATGTTTTTTAGTAATTCCTAAAGTTTGGTTATTGAATACTGTCAGATTTTCCTTTTTTTAAATGTTAATTGAAGGTAGAGGGGAAGGTATGTTTTGGGTTTTTATTTTTATTTGGCTGCCTTATGTTCCTGTTGCTCTGTGAGTAAATAAAAAAAATCCAACCTGATAGTTTAACTTTCCCATATGATTAACCTTTTAATTGGATGAATGTAGTGAAAATCTAAATGAAATAGTTGTTTTTCTCTCTAGTATAGTATAGAGTAAAGTATAACATCCTGTATTTAATGCCAAATCTATCCTTGTGCCAACATCTTTAACAAAGTGGTAAGGGTGGCTGGCAGAGTAGCTGCATATTGAGCACTGATAATAAGTTTTTGCTGTTTTTGTCATTTTGCCAGTGGACTTCTCCAAAGAAGTTGTTGAGAAATAGAATCTCTCTGTGACTCCTGTGGGACAGTCTGCAATGATTATTATAACAAGTCTCCATTAAGAGACAGTGCTATCAAACCAATGTGGAGACTCCAAACTGTTTACTTTTCTCTCTAAAATGATTTCTGGTGCCATAGTGGGGGATCTTTTCATGTCGGTAGTACAGGAACTTTATGGATAGATCAAAGGTTGCATTCTCTTAATACTAGTCTCTGGTTTAAGTATAAAGAGAAGAGACCTGAAGTAGAATATGAAAGCACTATGATGATACTGTAATCTCTCCAGGTGTTAATCAGAAAATGCCAGCAGAAATCTTGAAAGAGCAAAATGCAAATAAAGAAAATAGGGAGATAGAGAGTTGTGTAGAAGTGCCAGGGGGTTGTGGAATATTTTATTTTTATTTTTTAAGTCCAGGGTAAGTGTAGAGGCTTGTTTTGGAACATAACCTGCTAGTTTTTAATGAAACACCAAGTTAGGAAAAAAGATTGGGCAGATTTTGAGGAAAGAACTTGGAGCAACATTGTTTTGCCTGTTATGTTGGATTAGTAGCTGTACAAGATCTGCATTTTGACTGCAAATTACTGAAGGTATCCATTCTTCACCTACTGTTTTAGCAAATATCTGTTGTAGTAAGACTGAGTGCTAGGCAAAAACATGAATAAAAATGATGCTTAGTTGCACAGCAACTTCAGTTGCGAGCATTTGTGCATAGAGTGGGCATGTGCCTTCATGAACATGCATGTGTACAAACAGGACACACATTTCTAAATCCAGCCATTGGCTTTCTGGTACTAGGAAAGGGCGTGCATTAAATAGGAAGGAAAAGCATTATATTCCTATGTAATATTTAAGCTTATTTGCATTTTAGTTCTTCCTTTTCACAAAGCTGGAAGTTTTCTCTAGTAACATTTAAGTATTTGGATATAATTCTCTTTATATGTAAAAACCTCATCACTTCCTACAAAGTGAGGGTTAAACTCACTTTGTTGTAATCGTTGATAAACGTTGTAATCATTTGCTCCAAAATCTCCTACATATAGCTTAGCTGCAAGGTTCATCATACCTCGTTCTTTAGGGATCGTCTATGCAAATAGTTTGCTCACTTCTCTATTTATAAATATGATTTGTGCAAATGACAAAATAAATATCTGTTCCCTTTACAGTACTACTATTTCTATTTGCATTAATAAAAGATTATTCTTAATGTGTAAATATCCTTCAGATAATAGAAAATAAACTTTATACTTGCAAAATTTTGATTTCAGATTAATACCCTACAGTCAGAGCAGGGTGGTGTTTATTTTAGATGTCTAAAAGCTATAGATTGTTCCTGCTGGATACCTTGGCTAAAGATGGTTGAAAAAGTGACACATGACTGATGCTCCTGTGTGCAGATTATTTTATTGCCAGTGAAAGAAACTATTAGAAACAAGGAAATACACCCCAGAGTTGTAGTAAAGTCATCTTCTTTTGGTGAGGATCTTGTAATTTATCCAGGAGACATTGTATTGCAGTGCGCTGAGGCTTTGAGAGACAGCTCATCATAATCTCTGGGGCCATGACCTAACAGATTAAATGAAATGATGAGTGTATTGTCAGAGCAATTCTGTCTAGAGGAAAGAAACATTTTATTTAGGGGGTAGATTGATGGGATTAAAGCTTTGAATTGATTTACTTTACACACACAAATTTACTGTAAGTTGTTTTTTATTAAACCAGCCACTGCATTGTTAAAGGAATTATTGTAGGACAGATGAGTCCATTTACATGAAGAGTGAAGGATCAAAAACCTCAGAATTTATTAGTAAACATAGTCATCACTGTTCCTTTGCTTAAAAGCAACATAATCTTTTCTTATTTTATGTTTATTTTAACTTCAGACTATTTAGAAGGACTGGAGACGAATAATCCTGTCTCTATATTCCTTTTTGGTACTAAAACTTGGAATGCCACAAGGTATCTGAATAATCAGAAATTCAAATAATTCTTAAGGTGGAAAGAACTGCTGTCTGTTTTCTTTAAACACTTTTGAAAAATGGCACAAATAAATAGTATCTATTATTTGTGGTCCCTTGATTTGTTGTAGCTACACAACTCTTCAGAATAAACAGAGAAATATGCTATCAAAGCAAATAACCTTTTCACAAATGCATTTCTTCACTCTAAGAAAATTACCTAAATGTTTAAATAAACAGTTTACAATGAGAGTCTTTTCATTATCTTTTCCTGTAATGCTCAGCAGGTGTTTAAATGTTTTATTTTTTTCACTTGAAACTATCAATGTGAAGGAATACAAATAAATGTGTTAGTTTTAGATAATCCAAAATTTCCTTTGCTCAGCTTCTTAGTTTACAGTTATCTGTGAGTTAGAAATCTACTACCGTGTGTTCATCTTCCACCCAAATCTATTCAACGAGCATCAAAACTCATCAGCGAGATGGAATAATGCCATTTAATTAGTCTTTGATATACAGTTAAATTGGGTCTTAATAAGGGGTAGTGCATCCTAAAATCAATTATCTTGCTCTTCTTAATAAGAGCAGCTAATTAGTAGGTAAATCGCCACAGTTCCCCTTTTATCCTACAGTTTTCACAGTCTTGTGGAGATTAGGCTGAGGAAATTACTCCCCAATAGCTCAGATAAATTTTAGTGCATACCTCAGAAAATGCTTTCCCAAGCAAACTGCAGTACAGAAAAGTAACGAAAAAAGAAATGGGGGAGCGGGGGGGAAAGGAGGGAGTTGTCTCATCAAAACCCCTCTTTTTCTTGATAACTTTGCCCAAATTCCTTGTGTCGGGTCACTTACCTGGGAAGCAAACAGAAACTAGATGTTGCCCTGCCTGCAGCAATCTGTCAATGTACAGTGAGTGTCTGTCCTGGGGTTCATTTCAATGCAGACATCCGTTAACCAAAGTATCTATTTTTTTTTTGTGGAAAATTGTGCAGCTGCAAACAAAGGATACCTTATGGGCTGTAAGCACAGTTTTTATAAAATACAGCTTTATGTGGAGAACGGCTTTCTTTTAGAAGGAGAATCAGAATCTCAAAGAGGAAAATAATTGCCACACCATATGAAAAAAGAGCACAGTGGTCATGGAAAAAGTCAGTATTTATCCATAGGTACCAAACATGTTACATGTTTTAAACACGTAAATGTTCCATTTGAGATCTCATTTTTTAGCAGACTTACAGCTTCTTCAAATGGAAGTTTCTTCCATTTTTTAATCTGTATTCCCTGTTACAACAAACTAACTGAAAAATTGTGGGTGAAATGAGAATATTGCAAAGAGTGCTCAGGATTTTTTCACAAGTTTCGTCTATCTCAAAATGCTACTAGGCATCTACTGACTTTGACAGACCCTAATTTCATCCAGTCATGCAAGCTAGTGTACTGTATATGGCCATAGATTTGCCAAATTTTATGGCACCTTGTTGAGTTTTTGCTTTCAAAAGTTAGTGTCATTCTCTTTCATTAGATAGTCTTTTTTTTTATCATGGTCAAATGTTTGAAGGGAACTTAAGGACACTCTTGTGATTAATCAACGAATGAAGAGGCTTTTTTTCATTCTTTTTCTGCTGCTACTACATCCTGCTATACTAGTCCCTTCACACTAAACTTTCTTGCCAAGCATGTCAGAGGGATTTTATAACTGTGAAAGTGTAATGTTATTGCTTCAGTTTCCCTTATGCTTATTGTTGCAGTTTTTCTAGACACTTTCTGGTGTTAGTCATTAATGACAACACAGTGCCCTCGTTTAGAGAGTCTGAGGTTGCCGTCTGTTCTTTGTTTTTCCTCCCTGCTGCATTACTCATGCTTTTTGTGGAAGGAAGCGTTCTGAAGGCAGCCATTCCTCCTTGTGAGACTTGATGAAATTATGTACTCTTTGATATCTATTCCTGATCAAATGCTTATCCCAGTAATTCAGTTCATGATCTTAACAGTACGAAAAAGCTGTGAGAAGCAGCTGTCCTATTTGATTTTTAACTGGTCTGGGACAGGTGATTATAATAGTGAATATCTGAATCTCCAGACAGTAACATTTACATTAGTCGTCTCTGATATTATGTCAGTGGTCTTTTCATTGGTGGTCAGTTTAAGCAGCAGAGAAGAAAATTAACGTGCCACCCATTTCACTTGCATGTTCTCTGTGTATAACCCACAGGATCTGTACACAAAATGTTAATATGCCCTAATAGAGTGCATATACCAATATCTGTGCTCTGTACGCATGCTAATAAAGTGAGTCACAAACCTACCGAGCACTTGCAGCAAATGCTTATAATAGGCGGGGCAGGGGGGGACAACAAAACACTAGTGAAGACTGTATTGTGGGCTTGCCTTTGGTGCCTCAGATAAATTCTCAAGCTTCTTTAGCTTCTCTGACCCTCTCCTCAACAGTGGAAAGTTAAGATAGGGTGGAGAATTTAGTAGTCCACAACCCAATGTAAATGCATTTTAAGCATCTGTGTTAAACCTGCTTCTGCTGATAGCCTCAAATTTGATAAGACTGAAGGAAATAAAATGAACCAATAGTATGGCTTCATGACTGTGTTTTCTATAGATGTGTGTATCAAGTTTCTGGATGGACACTAGTTGCAAGTGTTAAGGTATTTTTAAAGCATATCCTTTAATTTTTTGGTTTTTTTAATCGAAGTTGGAATGGTGAATTAGACTAACTTGCAATTAGTCATGAAATGCTGTGGGCAGTTGGGGAAAAGCCATTAAGTGTGTTCCTAACATTCTCATTTGCATGTTCAATTTCACATGTATGCAATTTCTTTTAAAAAAATTAGAAGTCAACAAGCTTTGAAATGCAGCTGGAGAATGTAAAATACCAGGAATCCTTCCACTGACCTCTGCAGATTTTAGATCTGGTTTGCAATGGGGACTAAAAGGTCATCATCTCCCACTCTCCCTTTTCCCCAGCTGTACATCTCATGTGAAGGCCAAGTTGGAACTCACAGGGGTCACAACAGCTTAACTGGGATTCAGAAACAGCTGTGCCCCCATATCCCCAAGCAACTATTTATTATATTTTTTTTCACTTGCAGCAATAGGTTTGGAACAAACTATTGCCATAGTAAGTGCTAACAAGCTGTTTAAGGGATAACGGAAGGTCATTTTACTGAGTGAAGATGAATGTTCATTGCTGTTTTTTCTGAATCATTATGCAGTCCTGACAAAATTATCATGTCAGTTTTACATTCTCTCTGCTTTTCCCATTTTGCAGTGGACTTGCTTCAGGTAGGAGTCTTTGTTCTTGCAAAATATTGAGGGGTTCAAGGCATGCGAGTTTGAGAAAATATCTAGTTTGATATGTTTGCAGTTAAATGAAGTTCATTTTTCCTTCATGAAGAATAGCTGAAGAGAAATAAAAGCTATCTTTGTCTTCTTGTCTACTCCCTATTATGATAGTAATGCATCTTATCCCTGCCAAAGGACAGGGTGGACTCAGGTGAAATCACCAGGTAGGCCAAAATGTCATACAGCTTTTATTGTGTGACCCACAACTCTATGAAGTGAGGTGGCTTTTCCTCAGCAGTATCCATCGATTACAATTATAGATCAGTGATGCATGTTTTATTCAAACTGAAACAATATTGGCTAAAATTGGCAACCTATGTTTGGTGTCAGAGAATTAACAATTGAGCAGGTCTGTTCTATTCCCTGTCATCTTGTCTCCTGAAAGGAGCTTGGACATTTTGTTGCTGTCACTTTGCTATGGTTATATCATGATTTACATCTGCAGCTTGTAAACAACAGTACCGGGAGCAGTTTGACAAGTGGCAGTTTCACTAGTAAACAAATCAATGATGCGCTTAGAGTGATTAACACGGATTGCCAGCATTTGAGATGGGGTTGGTACTTGGAACAGAGTTTGCTTTAAGTAGACCTGCCTGTTTAAGATGGCATTTGTGGGGGGAGGGGAGAGGAAATTACCTTCTGGCATCAGGTGTAATACCTGTGTAGGATTCATGCTTTAATCGGTAGCTTGTATGAAACTTTTGGTGTTGTCTGATCCACTTGCATTCTGTGGGCATTGTTCCAAAGACTGATTCCAAAATCAAAGACTGAGGGTCTCTATTGAACAAGATATTTGTGAGGCAGTTAGTTGTTCATGTGGGTGAGTAAAGGAAGAAAATGACAGCACAAGAATAAAGCCTTGACTGCAGTTACAGCTATGAATTGGTGCAGAAGATGGAAGAACAGGCAACTTTCAAATTCTGTAACAAATTTGCCCATATGTACCTATTTTTATTGTCTTTTATTATTTGTCAGTTGGTTGTTTTTTTCATACAATCCATAGGTAATACTTCGGGCTTGTGTATGTGTTGTCTGCTGTTATCTTGAGGTAACCTTTCAGAGCCTCACCCGAGGTGTCAGAGACATGTTGAAGAACAATGCTTTGTCTTCAAGAAATGGACAGACACTAAAGCAAAATGAAATTTGAATCATTAGAACAAAATCTCCCTGACCTTAAGTTCAAATGATGACAGCTGTAATGGCCTATGGAGTTGCTTATCATGAACTTTGCAGAATCCCACTCTTAACCTTATTCTAATTGAAATTAAAATGTTATTTAAAACCACCAGACCTCTTTGCAGGCAAAGACCAGTGACTTAACTGTCCTT
>NW_010323523.1:0-13539 GCF_000700745.2 Antrostomus carolinensis | reverse complement strand
TTGAATCATGCATCAGTGCAAAGTGAGTATAAAACACTACCAAAGAAGAAAGGCTGTTCGAGTATTTAAAACTAACTTAGTGTTGATACAGAGGACTACACAGAGTAACTGGTGATAGAACTCAACTGTAGGGTGGCTGCATCCTGGTCTTTAATATTAAGGAAGGGTTGTTAGTTGATCTAGAAATCTACTTCGCTAGATTTACTACTTTGCCATACATACCTGTGTGATTTGACTCCCCATTCTATACCTTCTCGTTGACAATGAGCTGTGATGATTTAAAGGCAGAGATTGTGATCAGAAACATGAGATACCTCAGGCTGAATGTTTTTGCGTATACATCTTTTCAGTAATTTGATTCCTGTCCTCCCTCTCTTCTTTGAGATAAAGCTTTCTTGCCTCTCCAGGAGTCTGGGGAAAAGCAAAAATGTCAGCAGCTGTACAACAAATTATAAATTTCACCTGCATTTAGAATTTAATTTAAAATAATCTAACCTTGTCTTATTTTAAATGCCATCAAGTTTGATATTTCTTTTTACATGAACTTGAATTTGCTTCCTACAATGATAGATGGTTATAAATATTTCCTGCTCCATTGGCTGTTAATCATTTTATGATTCATCTCTGTGCTTTGGGTAAACAGAATCCTGTGAAACAGTAACTGAAAAGAAACTTTCTTACCCTGTTACTTCCTTGCTATTGCAAGTATTTAATTCCCTTTTTTTTTTCCTATCACTTCCCACTTATCTCTACATTTTGTCTTTCCTTTCCCCCTTCTATTAATTTTCTGCTTTTACCACTCAGTGTTGCTGTAATTTTACAGCTCTGTCCTCAGAATACACACCAATACTGGGAGGAAAACACAGCCACATCCTTCCTTCTTCCCTTTCCCCTTTCCTGCCCCAAGTGTGGGGATTTACCCTTCTCCAGAGACAAAGCTCATTACAGCCCCAGCCGAGTGCAGCATGTAGCAGTTACAGTAAATTCCAAACTCTTCTCAGCCTTTGCAGCTGTAGCTCTGGGGAGAGTAAGCTCAGCAATTCATTGTTTCACTCAGTGCAATTATAACAATCTGCCACCCTTGGTAAAACTCCTTTGCAGTGAGGAGGGGGCTGGGAGACCAGGCTGGAGGGTGGCACAGAGCAAAGCTGGGAATGGAGGCGGCCATGGCTAATTCTTGGGTTACTTTTCCACTCTCAGCAGCCTTCTTCCCTTATGCAAGTGTGTACTTTACCTATGACTACAGCTGTCATACAGCTGGATAAATGCGTAAATAGTAATTGACTTATCTTGACCCATTGTTCCATTTCAGAAGCAAGTTATTTAACAAATGAATGTCAAATACTTTCCCCTGATTTATGAATTGTACTGCTACTGCATGGGAAGTGTTATGACTTTGAAGTTAGAGTTTAATAATGAAGGCATTGTGTTTATGTTACCATCCGTTTTGGCCATGATTAATCCCAGCTGAATATTACAGTGCCACATGGGAATCTTAGATTATGCAGCTAGATTTTTTTTTTTCTTTTGATAAGATTATTAACAGTGTGTTGTGCATTGTCCAGTCCTGCTGGGTGTCATGAGGACAGTGAGGATACTCTGTGCCATTGCCATTCCTGTTTTAGCTTGAATATCTCCCCTACTATTGTGAAGTCTTTAGACTTTCATTTGCACAGAAACACTTATCAGTATAAGTGATTTATTCAACATTTTCACTTCACATTACAGTTATGTTATCTGAAGACAGGACTGCATAATGCACTACCAGATATGAATATGGATTGTTTTGCTGCAAAGTGGTGGATTGCGTGTGTGCGTATGCTTTCTTCCATCAGATGTGGGAAATGGGAAAAAAAAAAAAAAAAAGTAGAAGGGCAAAAGTATCAGCTGTATAGCTTTTATCTTGCTAAGGAGTTCAGGAAAAAAAAATACTGTGATTCATGTCTTTAGTTTGATATATTTCCATTTCAGTCAGTAGCCAATGTTATCATCCAAATGCTGAGACCACTATTTATATACTTTTCTAAATATCATATTTTTAAAGCTTGATGCTAATCTTTTCTTCCTTGAAGACCCAAACAATGTTCCAAAGGAACAAGGGGTTCCTTTTGCATAGGATGGAGTCTCACATCAAAAGGTGCTTCTTTTTCCCAGCTTGTGGTGGTTTCTTACTCAGCTGGGCTCAAACCTCACTGGAAGCTCTAATAAATATTTTGCTGCCGTTGATTAAGCATTAACTGCATGACAGTACTGCTTTCAGCTTTCTAGGCTTCTCCTTTTTTAACCTTTTCAGTACAGATGCAGATTACATATCTTCCCCTTCTCTGTGCAAGCCACTGTTTGTGCTGGACAGCATACCACAGAAAAGGGGGATACACACCTCAACGAGTCATGGGTTAGAAGCTTCTGTCACAGCAATGAGCTTTTTAACCTGTCTGTATATATCCAAACTCAGAAAGGAATTCCTTTAGTCTTCCAGTTCTGGTGACTTAGAATCCTTTTTCGCTGAAGCTCTTTCTTTCTATCTTGTGCTGCCTATGTTGTTTTGTGGGCTTTCTGGTAACAAGGACTCTTTCATAATTGAGTTGTCTGCAGTGCAGTTCCTCTGTGTGACCAAGTGATGTTTATTCCTGTTCCAGTAATCTTTAGGTTATCGTTGTGTTTAAAGGAGGTTTTTGCCCAAAGGGGAATTACAGTCTCGTGTTATAAGGCTTATTTGGGTCCTGATCCAAGGGAAATTATTATTCAGAGGCTCTAAAGAAATGATGGATGTGACAGTATTGCTGTCCTCACTTGTACAAAGTAATTTTCATGTATTTGCCCCCTGACCTTTGTCTTTATCGTTGATGTTGGATTTATCCTTGCCAGTTGCCTTGTCTGGAGTTCTTGGCTTCCTTTAAATTTTGCTAGACACTTTGTCCATTCCTCAATCGAGTCTGAAAGGTCAGGACTGCTAACACAGTTAAGATAATATTCTCCATGTATTTTAGGTCAGACTCTTTCCTCCATTGTTATTACAGGGCTTAATGAGACAAAATCAGATACTGTCTTAGCACAGATAACCAACCCTACATAGTCAAAGAGGAAAGAAACCTGTATGAACTGTAACAGGCTTGGAATCAAGATTCAAATATTATAGTTTTATTTCCTTTTTGTTGTTTGAGACTTATGTGTTCACAGTTCCAATTTTGTTTTGACTGTTGTGAAAACAAAAAACTTTCAAGTTTCTAGCTTGCACAGCTGATGTGTAGAAATAGGATTCTAAAAACCAGAAACATCTACCTAGTGAACTTGTTAATATTGTTACATGGGATAGAACAGGACAGAACCTGCTTCCTTTGGGTTGTGTTTTTTGTTTGTTCTAAAAAATTAACAACATAAATAGGCAGGTCTGTTCCTTTCTTGAGTAAATTACATCCTTTACATCTCCTTCAAGTTAATGCTTCATGACATTTTTCTGATTATTTTTTTTTAATTCACAAATTAATCACAAAAATACTTCTATCTGTATTTTTTATTCAGTCCAGAAATACAAATATAATTATTAATGAAATGAAGATAAATTGTTTGCAATGAAATCTCAAAACACCGCACTATTCTTATGATCTATGAAATACATTTATGCAAAACTTAAATATTTAAAATAATTTAGACATATTTCTTCTGTTTATTGGTCTAGAAAGAAATAACCCATAACTAAGTGGCATTCCTAAATATCTCACCTTTAAAAATCAGCATCAGGATTAGCAATATTTTCCAAAATAATTTTAAATTTGAGTAACTTTGCTTTAGTGTGATGTAATTAACTTCATTTCTCTGGTGATTTTGAATCTTCAGATATATTAATCAGATATATCTAGCATCTTCGTTGGTATTACAAAGAATCAGATACATGCTATCATAAATTCAATAGTAATCATACTGACAATTAGTTTAATTGGTTTTTTTAATTTTTTTTTTCATAGATTAATTCGATTTAACATTTTATTATGAGGTAGGAAGATTCTACAGTGTAGAGCTAAATATGGAGAAAGAATTATGTTGATCAGCAAAGGAACAGTCTTTCTCATGTCACAGTAATGAAAAAAATAATAAATTCTACTTGCACCTCCCAGCTGTCTGTAATTACAACATTGGCTGCAATTCAGTAGAAGAAATTTGTTTTTCAAGGGATTTACCAATATAAATTATGACAAAAATATTTGTGAAAGTACTTTAGCAGCTTGGTAAACATGTGCCTCCTCTGATAAAGAGAGAGAAACACTAATACAGAGAAGTTCACATCATGATTTTTAGGGTCTTCCTTTTCAGCATGATTGTTCAGAATTTTTTTTTTTTTTAAGAGTATTTGTTGCCTTGTATATCTCGTCAATAGATTATCTTAGTAAAATTTCATAACCAGTATAGGAAAGTTCATCAGTGGAAAATGAAAACTCATACAACTGAGAGGAAGTGACTGTGAAGAAATAGCACTGAGAGACCTTGAGGTGATGGTGGGAAAACAAATTAGATGTTAATCTGCTCCGTGACATAGCTGCAAAAGTGGTCAGTACTACCATCAGCAGCATATACAAAGTCATCTCAGTTTTGGACAGGGGAAGAAGAGACCCTTTCAATAAAGCTCATGAAAGAATGAACTCAAGATATCACATTACTGATAAGTCTGATCAATTATAATATGCTTAGAGAAAGGCAAGATAGATAAGGGAGCTAGAGTCAGATTTAAAGAACAGTAATGCTTGAGAAATCCTTGGGAAATAGCAGTTTCATTTGGCGTTTGAAGGAATATATTGTTCATCTGCTCAACTGCATTGCAACAAAACTGCAAGCTTTATTACTACAGCATGAAGATGCAGAAGGCCACCTTTTTAAAGCTTTACGGTGCTTAAATACTTTATGCAGACAGTGAGTTTCTTAGACATGTCCTGCTTTTGGCTGGGATAAAGCTAATTTTCTTCTTAATAGCTAGAATAGCGCTGGGTTTTGGATTTAGTATGGGATTTGGTATGAGAAGAATGGTGAAAGCAGGCTGATGTGTTTAGTTATTGCTAAGAAATCAAGGAGTTTTCAACTTCTCATGTTTAGCTACTGCGGGATTAGCTAGAAGGACTTTCACAAGCTGGATAGGAGAATAGTGAGAGTTATGGACTGAAGATTGGCCAGTGGGATATTCCATATCATACAACATCATGCTCAGTGTATAAATGAGGGTTGGCTGGAAAGCGGGACTCTTGTCCTTCCAGCATTGCAGTTTTGGGATCTCTCTCTTGCTCCAGGATCACTAGCTGGGAACGAGCTGGGCCTTGGTTGGTGGGTGGTGAGCAATTGCATTATGCATCACTCATTTGTATATTCTACCATTACTATTATTATCATTATTATTATTTTAATTAGTGTTATCATTATTATTTCATTTTATTTCCATTATTGAACTGGTTTTTTTTCTGAACCTTCAGGCCTTACCCCTCCAATTGTCTCCCTGTTCCCGGAGGGGGGGAGGGGAGGATGAGCGAGCACTGTGTGGTTTTTAGTGACCTGCCAGATTAAAGCACAACACTTGTATAAGATGGGTTGCACAATATATACTATTTTCATACAGTGCACTCAAACAGAGTGCAGTTACTTACACAAGTACCTTCACAGTTTTCTTTTCATGGTTTAAAAGGGACGAAACATATATTTAATGTTGACTACCTAGGCCACTTTCTTCTGAACAAAACTAGATAAATAAAAACCACAATGAAGGCGACTTAGATTATACACACACATATGCACATATATACACACATATATTTTACATAGCTATGTAGAAATTAAACTAGTGATCAGTCTTCCTCTATGCAATATGTATCTCATGCCCTTGTTGGAAATCAAATTCTTCAGAGCACCAGGGATCTGTATTCCCCAAGGCAATGGAAACAAACAAGGTCTTAATCTTGAATCCATAAAAATCCAAAAATTTTTAATAAATATGTCACCAGGAGTATTTTGAATCTCCTAATAAAGAACTTAAAAGGTAAGGGCAACAAGGGTAGTTGCTACCTATGAGAGACAAAATATTTCTATAATATTTTATCAGCAATCTCTTGAAAGTAACATTGATTTTTCTGTGCTATTAACAAGAAGATTTAATCTCTTGGCACTATCTGTGGTAACTTGCTATGCATTTCATCATATTTTCAATAGAAATAAAACTGGATCTATTTGACTCAATTTGTCATATTCCAGGTTTGACACAGTGTTTGAGTTTTACCTAGTGTCCTGCTATTAATTATGATCATTGTAATCTAGCAGTAGAAAACAGAAAGTATATTCACAAAGAGATTCAGCTTCTTCAGTTGGAGTACCATAAACTGCTAGATAAATGAAAACAACAGAGATGTTCTGGAAACATTAGAAATGTAGCTGTCAGTTCAATTCTGTTCATCACAGAAAAATACGGACTAATAAAATGGAGAGAAATTATGGTGGCTACGACCTTATCCATTTTAGCAGCCATCCAAAAAAGCTCCTACTTAGTAATTTCAGAACTGATTGAAAAAAAATAGGTATACTTCAGCAGAACTGAAGGTAGAGTTTACATTGTTTGGATAATTGTTTACGTCAGATACGAGGATGAAGATGTTGTAAAAACTGAACCAGAATTGTAAAAAATGAACCAAAAATTGAACCAAATTGTAAAAATGAACCAGATTTTAACATTTGAAAGAGCATTAATATGAACAGGAGGTATTTCTCCCATTGTGTTTGGCTGTAGCAAGAGAGAAAAAAAACCAAAACAAAACAACAGACTATGTAAACTTACAAAACACCTACAGAACCAAACAGGCTTGTTGTGTTTTCCTGTTTGAAAATTTAAGAGATTGCAGCATTTTCTCAATCAATGCTTCTGAAAAGTAAAAAGAAACAAAAGTCTTAAGAAAAAGAACGTATGAAAAGCCCCATTACACTATGTGAAAATCTATATTCTTATATGAAAACTTGTCAAAGTTTTTGTCAAAGACCACAGGTTTCCATTCTGTGTTTGCTGAAGTGATGTGTAAAACTGTTTGATTAACTAGTAAGCAGAACATTTCATAGAAATCATTTAAAACATAGCTCTTGCTTACTAAAATACTTGTTCAAAACAGGCTGATGTTATATAAAACAGACCTGTAAAGAACAGAGGCACTGTTCATCAGGCATCAGAAAGGGATCAGGATAGAAAATAAGCCTTCTGTTCATACTGTTCTTATACAAACATGCTTTGTCTAGGCTTTGAATTTACATTTTTTTAAAAAGTGGTTTCCGACAGTATAGAAGAAAACATGGTAGCAAACACTGGAAATAAAGATACAAATAGTATCTTATAGTTTTATATTTTTTTCTTACAGATTTAGATGTGTTCAATAGGTTGCAAAATTAACACTCCCAATTTGACTTTCTTCTTTCACCTAGTGTTTTTCTCGCTCTCTCTGGTATGTTCCATTGACCTTTTTTTGTGATATTAATCTTAGCCAAAATGAATGAGGCGTTTAATCTCTCAGCACTCCTCCCCCTTCTTCATCACCACTTTCAAAAAGACAACTCCTGTTCAGATCTGCAAGCTAGCAGATATTTTTGACTTTTCCTTTTTGCCCATTGTAGCAAAAATCTCACAGTATCTCCCTCAACAAAATGTCCGATACTGGACATACTTGCTTTGCCCTCATTGTCAACGTCTTTACTGATACAGCATTCTTTGCTTTGGTTTCACTTCAGTCCATAATAAATACAACAAATTATTTGCCTGACCTGGCAATTTGTTAATGTTATCTCAGTTCTGCAGATCTTAAGCTGTATGATAGCAAAGAGCCTTCACAACTCTATGTTACTATTCAGCTCATTTATTTTTCTTTGAATCTGACCCATCTTTCCTCATGAGACTTTCTTTTTGTTATTTTTTTTTGTTCCTGAAACTTTGTTTATTATGTTTCTTTTTGAGCCCTTCAGTACAAAGGACCACTTCTTTTTGAATCTTTGGCAAATGTTGGTCATACCACACATATTTAACGTGTACAAACAACCCAGTCTCAACAACTCTTTCTGGTGCCTTTGCCAGCTCAAGATGGAAAAGCAAAGGAGGATGTTGTCTGCTTATAGAAAGGTTCTGTATTCTGTAACGGGAAGTGCTTTAAGATAGCAAATCATGTCCTGAGCATGAACTTTTCATATCTCATTTCTATGTCAATGTAGTTGAATTATATTTTTTTTCAGTATAGCCATTAAAGCCCCCGAAAAAATAAAATAGATCAACCCAAAGTGATTATTTGAACATTTATCAAAATGAAAGACTTAAAATTGCTACAGACTGAAGTTAGATAAATCAATATCAGAATTTTTCAGTGAAAGCAAAGGAATGGAAGCAAAGTGTATATAAGTATAATTCAGAAAAACTGCTTTTATCTAACAGTTTGAGGGATCATGAAAGAAAAAGCCTCAAAAACAACACCCTCCTATCCCCTTCCACTGATCTGGGAGTTGCACCAATAATATTTTTTTTAAAAAAACAAGCCCATGTTTCAATAACTGAGTTAGTTTTAAACACCCTTTACTTTCTTCTGTTTTTCAAATACTATATTCATTTTTATTACTTTTTGAGAGAGATGAGGCTAAGATGGGTTGGGCTGAAACAGGTAAGGTTTGGGTAATAGTGGTGAAGGAAGCAGAGCCAATTTCAGTGTGTGATCAGTAATCCTGTTTCATCCTAGTTTCTTTGAGTTTCTGCATCACATGCATCCCTGTCATCTTCCACATCCAGCCCAAGGGGTCTTAAACAGCATTTTAGGTAACATACTAGGCATTTCATTTTCTTCAGAAGAACTCAATTATGCTAGAAATTAATAATTAAAAATTATAAATAGAATAAAGAAGAAAACATGAATATTATATCCTACAGCTACATTTTTCAGCACGGTGTGCAGGGAATTAGGTGCAAAAATCCCATTTATGTTAATGGATCTTGTGTGTCTAATTCCTCATACACTACAGTGCAAATTTACCCCCTGGTGTCTTTGATGGTACAGAGGACCAGCACAGAGGGGGAGAAGACCAAGTGATTTATTTGATGATCTGTCAATCATAATGGCAACCAGAAAAAATTACAAAGCTGATTTTAACCTCTGTAGAAACAGATAGTTAGACCAAATGTTTTTTTTCTCTTACCAGATGTCATCATTCATCAATTTCTCATTAAGAAAATGGCCCTCTTGGGTAAAGGGGGAGGGGTGGGGAAGTAAGGAGGATTGGGGGGGGGAGAAGGAGGGGTTGGTCGGGGATTTTTTTAAATAGTCCAGAAAATCAAACTGTAAAAAACCAGGGTGAGGTAGCCCTTCTCATAAAGGCAACTACGGGTTCAGACTGGAGTTCTTAAACCTATAATTATCTAGTTTTTAAAAGGTTTTTACATATTTACAATATTTTCAAAATTGGAGACCATAAAAAAATACTCATTCATTCTGATGATCCTTAATCCAGCAGAGTAATCTAGATATTCAGTGTACCATCAGAAGTTTTTATTTTCTTTTTGTCTCTTACAGCTGGAGATCACTTATATCTACTTAAGCTCATTCAACCTATAGGGAGAATAGGGTCTTCTGTCTGCTGTTGTGTGCTTGGTATTTAAAAACAAAATAACCAACAAACAAAAATCACTGACAGGTAACAAAAATGTTAATGTCAGAGTAAGGCTTTATTTGTTCTTATTTTCTTCAAGGCTGTCAGGAGTACAAAGAAAGCTAAAAAGCTAAGTTGTTGTTTTTGTTACTACACTGGTTAAATTTAAATACAGTTAAATAGCTCCTTTTTTTTTTCCTTTTTTTTTTTTTTTTCTCCTCACAAGTGCTTAAAGCATCCTGGAGAATCATACGACATCATTTTCCAAATGTGACATACCCTCTCATCTTGTATAAATAACATCAACATGTTATAAGCGTTTGGTAGGCTGCCATTAAACAGCTGTTTTGTTATTAATATTTTATTGCCCTACGTTTTCCAAGATATTTTGACACTTACTATTATTTCAAATGCAGCTTTTCTTGGATTTTTTAATGGTTTGTGTATATCTCTAGACAGTTTCAAGATCTTGAAGCTGTCACAACATGTTAAATAGGCAAATCAGCTAACACAGTAGTTTCAAGAAAGATAATTTTCTTTGCATAACTTCAATCTGCATCATTTTGCATGACTTATTAACAGGAACTGACTCATTGACAAACAAAGCATATAGCTTATGGAACAGAGAATGTTTCAGAGTGAGTGTCTTCAACAAGCTGAACACTGATCAAAATTCTGAATTTCCTGTTGCTGACAGACAGTTAAAAATTTGCAGAGGCTGCTTATGGTTAAGATTTCATTGGAAAGCTTTCCACATGTATATTACAATTTTGATATATATAAAATGTTTATCTTTACAGCTGTCAGACCTTTATGCATTCAACCTCACTCAGTAGTTCAAATGTACTAAATTTCTAAAGTTCTTATATGGGACTGTAATTGTTTTAATATTTTAATTTTCTTTTTTCATTAACTCCTTCCAGTCCTGGAGTGAGTGGGACAATGAAGGTCAGAGTACTGGTGAAAACTGAGACTTCTGGCTTTTTATTCATATAACCAGATACTGTGCATCTAGTCAAAAAAACAATGTAGTGTAATGACAGTGTACATATTGACCTCCACCCTTTCCTCCTCATAACACCCGTCCTTGAGCGATGATTCACAGCCTGTGATAGCTTAACGCTGAGCCTCTCTGCCAAAGACTGCTGGTTGTTCTGAACCATGTGTGGTGATCAGTTTTCTGATATGGACTACTATCACAAAGCAGAACACCTCTCTCTTGTAGTTACTGAAAATGGGAATTATAACACTGAGAAAATTGTGAGGTGAGACAGTAGCTCACGAAAGTTTGTGGGGAGTTTCCTTCTATCAAGTACTTGCCTAGAGTTCATAACAAATCTGAACATATGCTAATATAGACAGACTTAGCAATCTACTTTGTGGGAAGATTTTTAAAAAGCATTAAGTACTTCTGAGCACACAAATTCATGTTAATTTAGGGGTGGAGCCCTGCCTTACCACATTTTATGCCCAGAAATGTGGCCTCTTGAGAGTAACACTGTCATTCAGTAATATTTGTGCTTATTCATCATGACCATTACCAAATTTTTCATCTTTCATGTTTATGTGAACAACAAGTATTTCAATGTATTAGAGAGTATAATAGTATTATTTTTCCTGCCTGATTTAAAAGGACTGCTCAAGTACACAGTCCTATGTCTGTCATCATCCTTGCTACATATGCTTGGTATCTCTCATCACATGGGAACTCTCCTGAAAAGGCTCATGTGTGATCCAGCCCTGGTAGTTGAATTCTAGGCCAGGTCCCTGTTTATAAATGCAGATTGGAATTGTCATCCTTAAAAATACATGTTTAGAGCTGGATTTTTCAGATTAAAAGATTAACTTGCACGCCAAGTAAAAAGTTTTTCTATCAGTGAATATGCACACCAACTAAGCACTCTTTGCTAGCCTTGTCTCTAGATGCACCACTACAAGGAAAAGCCATTTCAAATAAGGCAGGTAAATACTTAGCTGTATCCTGTTCCCTGCAGAGTAGAGAGCAGTGGCAGTTACTGCTATAAAAGTTGCAGGAATTTTGCTCCTCCTTGGCTCACTCATCTCTTCATCTTCATCCAGCTTCTGTTCCTTCAGAGGTGTATCTGTATCTTAAATGGCTGTAGCAAATAATACCAGTCAGCTACTCTCAAAACACATTATGAAGGAGGAACTTCCTTTGCGCGTAGCTAGACAGTGTACTTCATCTAACCAAGAAAGCATGCTTTGAATTGGATGATGGAAGTAAAATAAATCACAAAGTCCTGTGACTTACAATGAGCACCCGCCTTTTCTTGCCAGGGTGCCTAGTGTCAGGGCTTTGTAGACCAACAGGGCTTGCTCTTCTCTTCCCCGGTAGCAGGAGGTGTTCCCACCTGCATTGCTTGGGTAAGAAAAAAGCAATGCCCAAGTGAGAAGCAGGTGAACAGCTGCTGTCTGTGCTTCTTATCTATATAAACCTAGAGGGATGTAGGAAGAAAGGCTTTCTATAGCATAATGAAGAACAGAATGTTGTGAGTAGAAGAGTGTATATGTACTGCAGCATGGCTAGGGCTGGATGCTGGTCCTGTTGGTTTCACTAAGTCGAATTGTAGCCGTCAGTGCTTATATATGTTAAAGCCCACAGTTCTTCCAGTCCAAATCCAGCGTGTCATGCTAAACATTGATTTCTTACATTAAATTACTTTATGGGGTCTATTTGTAGAATATCTTTCTATTCAGTATGAATAAAGATCTTTTATCTTTTCTCAAAAGCACTGTTTGTGGTGATAATGTTGTTGCAAGTATGAGCTTTTTTTGACATTTCTCTTACATTTTGGTAGAATTCCATCAGTCATGTCTTGAATGTATTCTATAAAATACTTTCGAGAAATCCCATTTTGTTACCATAAAATCATGTCTGTTACTTTTAAACAATTTTGACAGTGGTTTAAGCAGCAATAAAAAGTATTGTGGAAACCTTTTTCAGAACTAGAAATTGGTCTAGATAAATCCCACAAACTGGAAGAAAATATTAATCTATTTTAGAGAACTATTTTCTGTTTCATAACTACTTACAATAATTTCTTATTGAGGTTCCAGTTTACCCTAGCTTTATTATAGGGTCCTTTCCAGCAGGGTGCTGAGCTCTGTCTTTAACTGCAAAAAAACATTTAAACATTTCTTAGCTGACTAAATAATCTTGTTGACATAAGCCTACAGATGTGTTTAAAGTTAAACACAAATATTTTTCTGCATGAACACTGACATAATATGATAAAATGGAGTCTTAAGTATATAAGATGGAAAAAAAAATATTAGGGAAAATGTCATTCCATAAAATTTAAAAATGTAAATTGTTTTTAAGCATCTGTGGTGGTTTGGGTGGATTCACCCTTTTCCTTCAGCAGTCTCTGCAACTCGTTGGGTGGGACTCCACACAGCAGCTTTCCACTTTCGATGCTTTCCTACAATACGACAGGACCCATCAGTGAACAAGGCATATTGTTTTTCATTATCTGGCAGTTCATTGTATTGTGGAGCCTCATCAGCTCGTGTGACCTCCTCCTCAGGTGACATTCCAAAATTTTTGCCTTCTGGCCAGTTTGTGATTACTTCCAAAGTTCTTGGGCGATTGGGGCTTCCAATACGAGCCCGTTGTGTGATCAGGGCAACCCACTTACTCCATGTGGCATCAGTTGCGCGGTGTGTGGAGGGAACACTCCCTTTAAACATCCAGCCCAGCACAGGCAATTGGGGTGCCAGGAGGAGCTGTGCTTCAGTACCGATGACTTTTGAAGCAGCTCGACCTCCCTCATACGCTGCCAATATCTCTTTTCCAGTTGGAGTATATCGGGCCTCTGATCCTCTGTATCCATGACTCCAAAATCCAAGGGGTTGACCTCAAGTCTCCCCTGGTGCTTTCTGCCA
>NW_010323522.1:0-1038 GCF_000700745.2 Antrostomus carolinensis | reverse complement strand
CTGTGCAACTTGCTCTAGGTGACCCTGCTTTATCAGGAGGGGTTGGACTAGATCTTTATCTCAACCCTTCGAGCCCCACGTTGGGAGCCAAAAAAGGACTGTGGTGGTCCTGAGGTCCCTTCCAACCCCTATGATTCTGTGATTCTGTGATCAAATGCTTTGCCAAAGCCTGACCTTGCTGCCCTGCTCACACCCTGCTGCACACGCTGACTGCCAGCAGAAGCATTTGCTGTTTATCTTGGATTCAGATAAGTCTTTAATTAATCAAGAATATCTTACACTTCTTGAAGGATGTGCTATTATCAGCACTCAGGCTCCACTAGCAGCATATCCAGCAGGCTCTCTCTGATTCAGTCTTCCACTTTTGTCAAGGGGAGCTGAAACACCAAATATTGACCTCTTGTGGTGGTTTGACCCACAGTGGAACCATGTGGTCCTGCACTCCCCCCACCCGGTGAGAAGGGATGGGAGACACAACAAAGGGGACACGGGATTAGGAATGCAGGACAGGGATGGCTCACTCACCAGTTATGGTCACGGGCAAAACAGACTCAACTTGGGGAAGAAAAATCAATTTAATTAATTGCAAATCATCTAAATAGACATAACAACTACATCTTACAACACCTTCCCCCACCCCTCCCTTCTTCCCGGGCTCAAATCACTTTGCTCCTGATTTCTCTACCTTCTCCCCTCAGCGGCACAGGGGACAGGGAATGGGGGTTCAGTCAGTTCACCTCTGCTGCTCTTCCCAGCATGGAAGTCCAGGAACAAGATGTTCCAACATGAGCTTCCCAGGGAGTCAAGGACCTCTTCAGGCTCAGCTCCTGGCTCTGGCATGGGGACATCCACGGGCTGCATGAGACTTTCCCTCCACTCTGGGGGTCCATCCTCACTCTGGCTCGGGGTCACAATTCCAGTCACACTTACCCTCAGGATCAATTTCTCTGCTCCAGTGTTGAGTCCTCCATGGCCTATACATGGGTCTCTGCTCTGCCGCTGAATCGCCATGGGCTGCAGGGGACTTTGTCTTCTCCT
>NW_010323521.1:0-4273 GCF_000700745.2 Antrostomus carolinensis | reverse complement strand
CCAACATTCTGTGATTCTGTGTGATTCTGTATGACATGCTGAGCACCACGAGGTAGCTAAATTCCTTATCCAGTCTGACTTGTCAATGAGATGACTCTGCAGAGACAACATGAAACTTTGTGAGCTGGGTGTCTCCTGCAGTCACATTTCCACTGAAAGGCGGTTGCTTTTAGACGAACATGGGTCTGTGGGATGGCAGAGAGTCTGGTCCTCCTTGAATCCTTGTCTTTGCACTGTCAGTGACCTGCCTTTACACTGAGCAGTAAATGGCTTTGTCCCCTCAGGGAAAATTTTTACAAGATTAACTGGAGGAGTTAAAAGCCTCATTTCCCTGGATAGGAGCAATTCTTTTTCTTCAGCAGAAAATTTCCTCTCGATACTTGTTTGCCCATCAGCTGGTAAAAGAGGACTCTGAGCCAGATCAAGGACGTTAGAGTGCTACTACTAGTAATCAGTAGTCATGTAATCTCCTGATTATTAAAACAGTGAGATACAGCTGCCCTATATCTTTGAAAGGTGGTACCAAGCAGATATTAACAGGGATCTATCAGATGATTTGCTCTCTGAAAAATCACAGCACTGATATAATTTAAACCAGATTTTTCTTGCCTAACTACGTGTAGACAGATTTGAAAACGTTGGCCTGGATACTGTCAAGTTCTGCATATTAAATACTGTGTGAGATACAAAAAACACTCAAGATCTGCTGCTATCGTGCAGATGATTTCCAGAAAAACCAAGCAAGAATATAACCTTGTATCACACATATTAATATGTCTTATTCTTTCCTTCTCCAGCTGGGTGGTTGTCTCACACAAATGCCAAGAAATGAAGTACAGTATGTACTGTACCTGTAGTTTATGCATCTATTATTTGTGCAGATTTTTTCCGGGAGTAGATCATTTTGGGCAGGAATTGGTTGCCAGATAGGAAAGGAGAGAAGGAAAACCAAAATAATGTCCCTTAGGGTGGGTGGTACTAGTAAGAAGTACATTATTGGTCTGTACAGGCAGCAGGATCTGGGTTGGTGGTGTCACTGACATCTTCTCTGAGCTCTGCAAGAGAGGAGAACTATTAAAGGAGCCACAAGTCCAGCATGCAATTAGGGTTAGGTAAAGGGATTAAGTAATCCTGCAATGGTTGCTGTTATATAACTTGTAAGACTGTGCCCAGGGAACAGAGATGTAACTTAATACTACAGCAGCAATTCTTAACACTGTGACTTCCAAGGGTCAATTGCTATTCCCATTAAAAACCTTGTTTTGCAGCTAATTTAAAACCCAGACACTTTAATTCACAGCAGGCTAAAGCTTGGCATACACACTATTTTTTTTTCCAATTTTGAAAGCTTAAACTAATTAGATAACAATAAAAATAGAATATAGCTATTGTTATTAATTTAGACCCAGACCATTCAAAACAGTGAAAGGGACTTGATGGTTTTAGACTTGTATTTTCTCCACTTCACACGGGTTCAATTTATATCTACAGGCATATATTAATTCAGTCGCTATACTTTTTCTTTGCAGTCTGTCTACTGTTCTGCTTAATATACATTTAACTTGCATCCCATTAATTTATACTTAATCTGATACAGTAGTTCTGGTTCTCAATACCTAATAACAGAACATTTGAAAGAATCACTAATTTATTGTGCTTTATAAAACTAATTTTTTTTTTTCTTGTTCTTCAGAATATTTTCCATTCAGGTTATTTTGTTAGCAGTGTTAACCACTACTTTATGGTAAGATTTTTCATTTATTAATTGTCATCTACCTAGAGATTTTTGCTATAGTGACACTCAATTGTAAAAACACTCAGTACATGGAAAAACTTAATTTGTGCCCTGACTGAATTTCTGTTTATAATGCAAACCCAACACACACAACAGAAGGCTTGTTTGATTAAGATGACAGAACTGGATATTTTAAATAATGACTTAATTCAGACAGATTACACCTGGCCTATGGTCCTGAGCAAAGCTCACAGAGGTCACAGGGGAGGTCTACAGGGTGACGTGCTCCACAGGTCGTCCCCAGAGGAAGTCAGTAACATTCTGTGGGCACACGTGTACCTCAGGATAACAGATCTACCACAGTGTAACAACATGGGAGCTGGAAGCTTTAGTTTTAACCTATCTCTACCCCTATTGCACCATTTGGAAAGATCAGGTATAGACAAGGCAGAGGCTAAAAAATGCTTTGTTGTACTTTTCTCGAAATAGCCACGAGCCTGAACATAGAAAATAAAGACCAAGAATATCGTTCATTAACTCTATTTTTTTGCTAATCTATGGAACTGCACAGAACATACTTGAAAAACATAGAAATGCAAAAACTTACCAGTCTACCACAAAGAAGTTAGTCTTTTCTACCCTTTCTCAGATAGCTTCTAGCAGTACTTTTTTGAGAAGACCTATGGAGTAGGATGGGATCATAATTGTACATACAATGTTTCAGCTGAGTCGGGACAGCTAATTTTATTCTCCATTTTAGTTCTTGTCATTGAGAATTATTAAAAACAAAATGAGCTTTGTAAACACGACTACTGAACATCACAGAATGCAGGGGAGATTATGTGATGCTGAAGGGTTATCCCAAATCAGATTATGGAAGTTTCATGTTTATATGAGTTGCATACATTTATAACCATTATCTTCACACACCCCCCTCCCCCCCCATGTAAAGGATTATTTATAGGGTTATTTTACTTTCAAATGTACTTCTGTAATAGTGTTGTATTATATCCCTCCACGTCTTTGTAACATGTTTTATCAATCATATCTTTTTGTAATTATTTAACATGTTTACACTTAATATTATGTGAATTTACAGGAAAAGGAAAACAAAGCATTCATAAGAAACAGGCTTTGAGTGCTAGGTGGCAAATGGCAAGGGAGAAGTAAGGTGAAGAAAGTTATAAAAACCTGTTGTAATCATTTGGCCCCAAGAGACTTTTAATTTGTTTTTTGTTCCTATTCCTATGTATAACAACATTATTGGAGTTGATTTCATAGGTCAACTGTCACTAAGAAACTGCGTATTTTATTTAGCATTATGGGTTTCAAACCTGTCAGAAAGTCAATATTTATCAGGGACACTACGTTTAATATTTTTGTTTTCTACACAGCCTAAGCCACACTCTAAAATTGAGAACTTAGTCAGTGGTCCACTCAATCTACCTCTATCTGTAACAGTGTGTACCAATTCAAACTGCCAGCTGCCAAAAGCAAGACAGAGCTACAATCTTCTTAACTTATTATTAAATGTAGTGGGCTTGTAGTAACTGGACTACTCATGATCAAATTCAAGTTTTGGTGGTGGTTTTGGTGCTATTTTGGGACTTTCAGTCTAGGAAATGGAAAATTTGCATGTGTTTTGTAATACGCATTTCTTTGCTCAGTCACAGAAATAGCAATGGTAGTTTTTTTAAAATCTACCACAATTTTGAAATTATTTAATTTTTAGGGGTAATGAAATTTTTTTTAGAAAGAACAAGAATCTAAATTCACTAGCATTCTGATTTACCTTCATCTTGGTTTTCATTAGCTCTTCCATTTCTTGGTTTTAAGTTGCATTAAAAATGCCAGAAAAGGCCAAGAGAGAACCTAGTCCTGAGATTTCCAAGTGACTAGATGGAAGAACTAGAAAACTCACCAACATGCCTGTCCATTTCCCAACCAATTTTGCAGACTAGCTCTTGCCAATACTTACCCAAACTCAGCTGAAATTCCATCTGAAGTCTTTGAAGTCCTCTGGAAAAGTAATTAAAAAGATTGACTTGTTAATCACTCATTAACTCACAAGTAACTACTTGAAACCTTATATTGTCACTTGGTTGAATAGGGCTGTTTCCATTTTCCTTGACGTTAGTGTTTTGACATTTGGGATTCTCAGAATCCAACATCAAGATCTAAATATAAATCACTGGGTTTTTTTGTTTTCTTTTTTTCTCCTGGTGAAACAGTCATGTATTTTTTCCATAATTGACTTCATGATGTTTAGACTTAAAACAGTCTGAGTTCAGCAACCTTGTCTCAGAGCTATCTTTCTGCAATGGCAGAACAGCAAGGGCTTTTAGGAGATAGACATAGCATAGAAACAGGGAAAGCAAAGCCAGTATGGAGTTGCCCTGATCTAACCCTTTCATTGATGGTTTCTTTTAGTGACAAGCTGCCCACAGAAGAGAGAAAGCCACTGTCATGAAGAGCTGTAAGTTTTAAAAGCCTTTTCTTTGGCTTTGTTTTTAATATTATATATTATATATATATTAT
>NW_010323520.1:6025-10116 GCF_000700745.2 Antrostomus carolinensis | reverse complement strand
TACCACCACTCTTTGGGCTCAGTCATCCAGCCAGTTCTTTACCCAGCAGAGAGTGTGCCTGTCCAGGCCACTGGCAGCCAGTTTCTCAAGCAGAATGCTGTGGGAAGTGGTGTCAAAGGCAGGGTGGGCTGTGTGTGCTGTGTGATAGCCCTCAAAATTGACCTTCCCTGGCACCAAGGTCAGACTGACAGGCCTGTAGTTCCCCGGATCCTCCCTCCGGCCCTTCTTGTAAATGGGCGTCACATTTGCCACCCTCCAGTCAAGTGGACCCTCCCCAGTCAGCCAGGACTGTTGGCAGATGATGGAAAGGGGTTTGGCGAGCACCTCTGCCAGCTCCCTCAGTATCTTGGGGTGAACCCCATCTGGCCCCATAGACTTGTGGATGTCTAACTGGCTGAGCAGGTCTCTAACCATTACCTCCTGGATCGTGGGAGCTTTGTTCTGCTCCTCATCCCTGGCTTCTGGCTCAGGGGGCTGGGTACCTGGAGAGCAGCTGACCTTACTATCAAAGTCTGAGGCAAAGAAGGCATCAAGTACCTCAGCCTTGTCCTCATCCCGCATCACTGTTGTTCCCTCTGCATCCAGTAATGGATGAGGCTGGAGGGAATGAGGACACATGATGATCTAATTAATCCTATGAGAAAAAGAGCTACATTTAAAGACTAAATATGCATCTTAAAAAGCAAACCTTTGGGAACATTTTTCAAAATTATAATAGGATCTTCATGCCTCAAGTCACCCTCCTGCTGCTTCTACTCTGCCTTAATTACAGTAAAATAAAAGACAGAACACTCCAGCTTTCAGTACTGATAACCCAAGTCACACAGGTAGCAATAAAGCCGGCAGCACACAGAAAAGCTCCATCAAGAAGCCAACTTCTGAGGAGGGATGTGCAAAATGAAGATGATAGAAGTCATCCTGTAACAACAGCAGAAATGTGAAGGCATGTATGGCAATGGGGACATCCCCCATCCACCTCTAAGGCACCTGTGGATCTCTGAAGAGGCAGGGAACCAGGGACAGAGGAAATCCTCAAGAGTAGGAAAAAGGTTTCAGACGCCCCAGAAGTACTACCGTACAATTATTAGAAACCTCGTCCTTCCTCAGATGCGGACAGAGATTTCCCCTGCCCCACACTCCACTTAGCACAACTCTAACAGGGATTCAAGTTTTTAACACCTTCAATTTAAAAAATTAGTTCTTTGCTGAGAGAAGGTACTTGATGTCTCTTTTCCATTACTACAGGGTTTCAACCAATTTAGGGCATGATCTATTTTTATGTACCTTTGGAGAATTCCTAGTGACCCAAAGCTTTTTGTCAAGTCTCATCTATCCACGGAAGGCACACAGTTTAGTTCTTAGGCTAAGGAACCTTTACTAGCAGGGAAACTGTAACATACTAAAAACTCTCATACTTCTATAGTGGTTGCTATATTTTGGGTAAAGTTACACCACCTATAAAAATAGCGAATCCACATCCCACAAACTACTCAGTCCCAAATAAAGGTACAATATTGCCAGAAGAGCTGCAACACTCCTTTAAGACTGACATCCACACACCTACTTCAGTGAGTTTAAAACTAGCTTCATCTTAGTTATTATTCATCTTTCACTGATTTTTTTGATGCAAATTGGAACAATAGAACTCAAGCTTAAGCTGAATTAAAAGTCCAGATAGAATTTTGTATAGACTTTTCTAAAATCCTGAACATGCACATCTCACTAACCTGGCATAAACACATTTCAAGCAGGACTTCACAAAGCAACTATCCATGTTTATGTTGGTGAACAATTATAAACAGTTAAAATAATTTGGGATATATCTGGAATGGATGCTGCTTCTGATCTTTTCTCTTCTTGGCCTTTTTGGGAAAAGCAGCTATACATATTCAGCTCTCAATGGCACTGCACTTAACCAAATTAAGAACTATGCCTCAGCCTTCATTAATGTACACCTAATTAATAAATTCCAGATATTTTCAATGATTCAGTATTTGGTGAAGACATCCCACCCATTTCCCAAAGCTCAGACTCCTTTATAGAGGTCTCAGGTTTGGCATCCAGTCACATTTGAAGCTTCAGGCCGTGGTTAAGTAATAACAGGTTTCAGTGTTAAGACCCTGATGACATGAATGACAGAAATTAAGATCTCAGGCACTTCAGGATGCCTAAGGCCTCAGCTGGCAACAACGGATGCACACATTTAATCTGAATGCACTCTAAGTATATCTGCAGACATGATTACTGAGGTCTATGCAAAATCAGGGCTTAGGAAAACAGTGTGTAGTTCCATATTGAAGAAAGCTGCATTCATTATAGTGAACAAAGATCTTTATAAATGGAAGCTTGCATTCTGGCAATCTGCGTACGCTGATGAGAAAAATAGAGTGGAATATTTTAGTATTAGGAAGGAGACAGTTGAAATTAACAGATCACATTGAACCACAGACCAAATGTACTTAGAAATGCTTAGACCTGAAAAGCTTTTTTTAAATTAAGTATCTTTTATTAAAAAAAAGAAAAGAAAAAAGAAATAGAGTTTCAGTGAGCATGATACAAGCTCTTTGGTAACTACATCAAGAATACAAGCTTTAACAAGTCCCTTCTATTTTTCTAAACAGATTGGTTTGTGATCCATCATCCGATTCATCTATTCAGACACAGGTAATTAAAAAGATGAACCCATAATTTTTTTCCTAATGCTAGGCACTATATTCTGTTAATGGCTCAGATAAATTTGTGATTGTTTCGGTAAGCGTTATAATTCTTCCTTTTTGTAATACCCATCTAAAACTATCTTGCACAAAATGCCTCCAATTACAAGTAAGAGATAAAATGTAAGTTTAATAAATTTGAAGGATCTGTAGTAGTTTAACATTCCCAACTAATTTCAGCTACAGATCAGCATTTCTAAAACCCAAAATATCAGTATATAACCATAAAGTAAAAGCAACTTACTAAAAAAAGCTAATGAAACATGTCTCCAGTTCTCACACAGTTAAAATCCTGTTTCTAGTAGGTGTAGAAGAAACTGACTCACTCCCACATGAATTATTTGCTAAAAAAGGTTAGTTCAACTTCATTTGATAAAAAAAGTTCATTGCACTGAATCTGCTGACTAAACCAACATCCACTTCCACTGATAATACTGTGCCAATCACAGAAGTTTTAAGGATGTAAAATAAGTATTATTTTTTTGCAAAATATTGTATCTTAATATTACCTATGAAAAAGCAGTACGAAAATAATTTAGATTTCTAAGTGAAAAAAGTCAGAAAAAATGTTAGATTTAGGGATGCTTATAGAATCATAGCATGGTTTGAGTTGGAAGGGACCTTAAAGATCATCCAGTGCCAACCCCCCTGCCATCAGCAGGGACACCTTCCACTAGACCAGGTTGCTCAAAGCCGCATCCAACCTGGCCTTGAACACTTCCAGGGAGGGGGCATCCACAACTTCCTTGGGCAACCTGTTCCAGTGTCTGACCACCCTCACAGGAAAGAATTTCTTCCTAATATCTAATTTAAATCTCCCCTCTTCCAGTTTAAAGCCATTTCCCCTTGTTCTATCACTCCCTGCCTTTATAAAAAGTCCCTCTCCAGCTTTCCTGTAGCCCCTTCAGGTACTGGAAGGCCACTAGAAGGTCTTACTGCTGCATTCTATACCTTATCACGTACCATGAGTGAGAAACTACTAGCTGCACACATTTTTTCTATATGAAGACAAATTTATCAATGACTTATTTACCCCGTCCTCAGTTTTCATATGTAAACAAAATTAAAATACAAAATATAGGCCACAGCCTTTAACATATCACATAATTCCTCAAGTCCTCACTGAAGACTGCTGCTATTTATTAGCAACTTTATCCACAGGAGAAAAGCAATACCGACTTCCTTCTATGGGACAAAAGACAAGCTTCACCCAGGATGTCTGTCATTTTAACAGCACATGCCAATGCATCTCTCATCCTCCAGACCACATTACTTTCCCATTGTCAAAACATGACTGCAGCATTCAGTGCCAATGTTTCACACCATAAAATTTTACAGAAAAAGCAAATGATATTGCCTCATTCTAAAAACAACAGA
>NW_010323520.1:0-5993 GCF_000700745.2 Antrostomus carolinensis | reverse complement strand
TTTGAACCTCCTGCCTTCAGATCACTAGCCCTGACTACAATGCTATCAAAGCTAACATGGCAGTTAGGAGTAATTCACATTGAAATAGCCCAAACACATATTTTTCAAAAGAACAAAACCAGTTTACTCAAAGCACAGGATGCAGGAAACTAGGATTCAGCAGCCATGCTTGCACTATTCTGACAGATGACCATCTACTTCATTAGCAAAGGTGATCCAAGCTACAGTGCCCCATCTCCGACCACAGGAAAGCCTTCAGGGAGCAGGAAAGGCTCCCAGACACATCCACACTGCACTGTGCAGAAGGAAACTGTGGCCACCACCACCACTGGCCTTTCCAGAACCTCTGCAAGGCACCTGTAGCTTCACCCCGCCCCAGTGGGCCCCTGTCCCCACTCCCCTGCCGCTAGTGTAAGGGACTGTAACAGGCTTCGGTGGACAGAGGATGGAAGTAGAGGAACTTAGGCCAGAACGTGAAATCCAGTTTTCTTGTTCATCAGTTGTCTTCATTATCCAACCACATTCACTTGGCACATGTGCCCAACAGGCTTATCCCTCACTGCAGAGCCTTTCCCTGCACAGAGAAGGAGATGACACAAGCTAGCAGAGCCCGAGGTCCCTTCCTGTCTTTCTATGTGTATTTCTGCAAGCAGGGGAAGGGGGAGGAATGCTAAAGGGAAAGAAGAGAGGAATTTAAGCTCTCAAGTCCAGAGATACAACATGTTATCAAGTGACAGTTTTTCCTGAGGTAACCTAAAAAGGCCAAAGAAAAGATCCTCAGAAGCAACTCTCAAAGTCTGACAACTCTAAGGTCATCTCAAAAATACTTAAAGATAGTTTCTGCCTCCTACACTAGCAGCACGCTCAGCCACACATCATACCCCCACCCTTACCTAGCACTTCTTCTAGTACACCAGTGCTGGTGGCTGTCAGAGGACTAGGTCTAACCTGCAGCTAGTTTTGAAGATGCTCCAATGCAGGCTGGGAAGACCTTTTCTCAGGTCCACATCTAAATTTCTGAACACAAGCGCTTTCAGGCCAAGAGAACAGGCTTTGCACTCTTGACAGAAAGGCTACCCTGCAAAGTTCTCCCTTCCCTCATTAGATATATTTTTATTTGAAAGGTTAAAGTGCCTCTTTAAGCAGAACTGAAAGGAGGAGAAAGTAGGTCTGGGAATAAACTTGCAAAATTCACAGAGCCCCTCCAACAGCAAGATCCAAACTTGAAGCACCAGTCCTGACAGCCACCCAAAGCTGTGAATCACTGCACCAGCAGCGGCATGACAGCCACCCTTTCTGGTGAACCTTCTGTGCATGATTTTTCCATCTATGGTACAGCCTCAAGTGTAACAGATATATACCCAAAAGTGGCAGCTGAAGGCTAGGCTAGAGAGGTTACTTTGAGCACTCTTCATGCAGATTTCCCCCTCTCTAGCCCTGACTGAGAATATATTGCTGTTACTACACCAGCATCCACTGCCTATTATGCCAGACTCTCTTCAAGGCCTTGGCAGCAGGTGCCCAGCTGGCCCACTTGTGCTAATCATCTTCAATCTCCTTTCTTTTCCCCACAGCTTCAGTCCCCATAAAGTATGTTCCTCTCCAAAAAAACCTCAAATAAACACCCAAACAAGAAAACCCCACCACCACCATCCAGAAGCAGAACACCAGCCCAGCTGGGTACCAGTCCTTGCACAAACTGAGAACACAGAAGGTAAGTCAGCATTCAAACAGACAGCTCATAACACATCAGGGGAACTAGTCCACAGAAGTATTCCACGCACCTGCTTCAAGGGAAAAAACCAAACATATTTCAGATCAGTCTAAACTACTCTGACATGGATTTAGAGGTGTTCTCACAGAGAGGACTAGCCAGTACATAGTCCAGGAGTGAGACAACACTGAATGAACTGTGTGGGGACATGTGCCATCTTGCCCTCTGTAGCACGCCAGCAGTACAAAACAGGGTCAGAGGAAACAAAGGCTGGAGCAAGAGAGTCTATGCAGCACCAAGAGCGTTTTGAATACAAATAAGGCCCATTCCTGTTAGTCTCTCCTCTGAACATGCTTGCCTACTGGCTGCAAACTGTGCCAAGGAGCTGTTCAAAAATGGAGCAGCTGGTTGTGCCAGTCCCTGCGGACTGGAAGGAAGGGGCAGTAAGCACCAGCCACAGCCAACTTGGAAAACTCCTGAAAAACAAGGTGATGTCAGACAAGCACAAATGTGATGCCAGGCAGCAAGGTGCCCTGCGAGCAGCCATTCCAGCAGAGAATTATGAAAGATGCAGATCCCGCAGTATGGCAGAACAAGAGGCTCCACAGGGAGGAACAAGCTGTACCTGAAAGGACAGGTAATGCACAGACACCTCAGCTGCAGCCACGCTGCTTCAGCACTCCTGTACTTCTCACCCCATGAAACAAGGGCCAGCATACATTTTTTGCAGGACGAGTCTCTCAGGAAGACCCTCTGCAGTGCATGTACAATAAACACCATCCCACAGCAGCCAAGCACTGGTGTGCCCCATAACCCATCGGGTAAGACCGAAGGCCCCAGAGCCCTCGCTGTGCTTGCTGATAGCTTTAGGTTGTCTTCACTAGTGGCCTAGGTCAGCTTTACCTCAGGACATACCTCCATAGACTTCCAGGGCCACGCAGACTATTTTACAGGCTTTCTAGGACCCAGGACTGTCCAGCTCCAGTATCTCCCCAGATGCAAGCTAGGTTGCTGTCCTGACAACTGGAAGGACGAGGAGCAGAGATGGTCAAGCAATTTGGCCTCAGAGGCGCAAGGGTTGTGGCAGCCCAGTTTCACTGATGACTTTCAGAGAGGAATGAGCAAGTGTAACCAGGATAAACAGGACTCCTCACTGTTAGGATTCCTCACTATTTCTCACTCCAGGAGCAGCAGATGTAGCAACAGTTTAAAAGGCACTAAGCACAGGTCTGGGAAATTCTTTCTGGACATGGGTCTGCCATCTAACAGACTTGTATTCAATTCCCAGTAAGAATACTGAGCATTATTTCCATATCTGTTATATGAACAATACAGTGATAACCAAGTGGGCGAGACCTTACTCAACAAGAGGTATAAATAAAAGTAACTGGAAGAAAAGGACTTCTGAACTCCTCACCTGCAGCTCAGCTAGCTCTTCTCCAAAGATACTTGGCATAAAGAAATGCATATTATACTTCCAGTATAGGGAAAAGATACAGTGTGTTTGAAAGCTCCATTCACCCTGGGAAAACGACAATTGCCAGAGTTAAAATGGCAGATTCTTACAACATTTCTAAAGCGATAGAAGCCACAAGCTGCCTCAAGGCGAATGGCCACACCCTATGCTCTTCTATGGTTAGCACATAGGAAGATGATTTTGAAGAAACAAGCCTGTGGCAGGACTGCCAGGAAGCAGCAGCAGGATTTATAGGACAGAAGCAATGAGATCCACGATTTGGGGCTCACCAGCCTCTGCAGGTGAGATGCGAGGCTTCTACAGATGTTGAACAGGGAGAACGTGGACTAAGTCTCACAGGATAAACGTGGGACTTAATTTTCTGGACTCCCCACTTCCCTTCTTCCACAGTCACCAGCTCCAGAATATGAGCAGCATCATGCTGCTGCTGGAGAGCAGAGATATCCACATCCTGGACCTACACCACACAACTCAGCATCTCCTCTGCACCCCACAGCCAGGGGAAAAAAACCCTGCCTCAACCATCATGCCTGAACTCTTATTTTCTCTTGGCAATTAAGAACACAAGCAAGCCCATTAGCCACGCTGAATCATTTTAAGGGAATTTTACATGTGTGATACCTCACATCCAGTTTTAAATCCAAAATAGTAAATAAATGCTTGTTATGTAGCTCGGCTGAATTTAACCATAATACCTATGCAGCTCATTTCCATCGTCAGTGATAAGTCTCCATTTTGTCAAAAGGAAATTCCTTTTGTCTCCAGTTGATAAAGAAATATTGATCTTCAAAGTATGACCCAAATATTTAACTGCACTCTCGTGCTTCTACAGACACATAACAGCACACAAAACTTGTGCACATCAATCCAGAATATCTTCTAACAGAGAATCAGGCTGTAATTAAGATTGCACATCATGACATGAGGAAGATCAGTGTGTTTGGCATGATATTTTCCTTATTAGCTGGAGGCAGAAACAAGTTCCTTGTCAGTGGAAGCATACTGTGAGGGCATTAGGACACAGATAAAAGGTGTCTCATTGTTGGCACTTACTTGTTTTCAACAGCTTGAAGGAAAGGGAGGAACACACAGTATCAACTGTAATTGGTTTTAAGGGTATTCCTTGTTGATGGAACACAAATATACAGCAGTCCAGATTTAGGCCCATCCCCTTACCATCAAGAGCCTGGATTAGAAACTTTTATCCCTACTCTGCAGCACCAGATGGTAGCTCACATACATTTCAATTATTTATTGAATAGGCACTTTGTTATACTAGGGTAATCCCACACTGCAGTAAGAACTACACACTGTTTTTATTGCGGGCTATACTTTTCATCAAGTCAGTAACCTTTTCACACTCAGTGAACATAACAAATAGAATTAAAAGAAGCGATTTTATAAACAGCTGGATAATCGGCCTCTCCATCGCACAGAAAATGACAACGCAGGGATCAATCAGTAAGACACAACCACCAGCAGTGCTATAGAAAAAGCATATCATTCTTTGGTCTGCCCCAAATCCCTTCCTCAACTTCAGCGCTCAAAGTACCGTCGTAGTCTGATCCATCACATCCAACAGTTTGTGGGCGTGCACTCGTTCAAGCCATCAGCTTGAAAACAAGAGTATAAAACCAGACTGCACTTTGCAGGAGACACACAAAGCTCCCACCACGAAACAAATAATCAATGTTCTCCATGCTGCAGCCTTGTGGGGCAGATGTGATAAAGTGGTTAATTATTCAGTTGGCAATCGCATTACTGACGTCAATAGGAGAGTCCAGGAAGTGAATCCTCTTAGTTTGTTAGTGTATGACAAAGAGTGGTGGTCCCCACAGAAATTAAGGAGAACCAGCTGTCCCTACATGTTAGTGCTCTGGTCTGTAGTGCTAAAGACATGCATTTGCATTTACTGAAGTAAATCGGCCCCTCCCTCTCCCTTAGGAAATCCTTTGTTATGGGTTGTTTTTTCTTTTTTTTTTTTTAAGGGCTCTTTAAAATCATAATTAACTGTACACGCATGGAACAGCTGATAAACGGGACAACGTATTTGTGAGCAGTGATCTCTCCTCCCTCTCCTCCAATTCTTATTCCATGGAGAAGAAAAGTCACCTTCATCATACATTATTATTCATAACTTACTCAGCTGAATAAACCAGTCATCCACCATGGCCATTTTAACATAAACTCATTTAGGCATGCAGCAGGGAAGGATCTCTGCTATCCATATACCTGTAACCAACAGTCTTAACTAAACAACAACGGACAGAAAACTTTTATCCCAAGCTTTATCACAAGTATCCACGTTTTCTTTTGTCAGCATGCTCCGGACTATTGGAGGTTTCTCATTATCAGGCTGCTTAACAGTAGGAAACCATTAAATAGAGCTGTAATAAAGGCTGCCTAGAATTGCTCTATGCTTCGGGGGCATGCATGAGGAACGGTAACTGTTGTTCCTTCCAGACACACACACACACACACACACACGCCCTAACAGCAACAAACCCGGCACAAGAGCGGTGTTTCAAAGCCTGAGTCTGCTGCTCTCCCCCTCCCCCAGGTAGGAAACCCTCCGAGCAGCGCTGGATTAGCCTGACATTTCGGGTTAAGCCGAGCAGGGTTTCAGGCCAAGGACACTCCGGTGCTGTTCCTGCTGCCGGCTGCCAAGCGGCTCGCTGGGGACCGAGCGGAGCTGGGAGGAGACCCGCAGGGGTCAAGGCCCGGCTGGCGGCGGGGGTGTTCCCCGGGGAGGCTCCGCATCCAGGGGAGGCGTCTCCCCACCCCGCCCGGCTGCAGACGGGA
>NW_010323519.1:0-7101 GCF_000700745.2 Antrostomus carolinensis | reverse complement strand
ATATATAAAGAAAAACATGACACTAAAAAAGTAAAATAAATAAATAAGAAAAATACATGCTTTGTATGTATCAAGCACCTAAAAAGCAATACTCCTCCCAGCATATGTGACTTCCTGAGTAAATTAAACTGTATATGCAATTTCAATCCAAATTAGAGCTGACTTTGGGTTCCATGGTTGACATAATAAAAATTATGCTGGACATAGCAAAAAGCACACTGTTAACACAAATTACAAATGCTACTCTGCAAAAATGACCTTTAGCTTCTTGACAAAGACTTCAGGGAGATTTGTAGAAATAGAAAAATCTAGCTTTCTTATCAGAAAAGAGGAATATATGACAGTTTATTACCTTTGCCAAATTGGACAAGATGGTACATCCGCGTGGCAAAGTTGGAACAGTTCGCCAATTAATTAGATGTTAATATTTTGAAGGACAGTTAGCAATGCCTATATATTTTTAAACTAATTGTGTAAAAGCCAGGTCACACACTTACGGCACATAAGCAAGACAAATATTAATTGTGCTTAAAATGGCAAAGAGCACAGAAAAGGATATACATTTGACACATTTAGGCCATTATATACAAGAGCACACAATGCTATTAGCCTATTAGTATAGGATTCAGCTCTGGTTAAAATCTAGAGGAGGTCTGACATTAATCTCAGTGAGAAAAGAAACAGACATAAAAAACATACGAGCCATATAGTGACTCTTGAAGTCATAAACCAGCAAATCAATTCAGAAAATGTTTAACAGATGCAGAGTAGATTCTTCTGCTAGATATTACACTAAAAATAATTAATTTACATTCAGATTGGAATATAATTTAAGCAATAGGTAAGAGAGTTGAGTTTTCACTTGAAGTAACCTTTGTAATACAGGATTTGCTTTTAGGCTTCTGGCCAAAAATTAAAAAAAAAAATTGTACCATAAGTATTCTCTTCTAGCCTTTTGCTAATAAAATAACCCCTAACAACCTGTTATACCAACCTACCTGTTTTATACACTTCTTTCATTTAAATTATTTATTCCTCAAGGCAGGGAAAATGAGATCCAGCTAGAAATTTTTAAAGGAGTATAATGATTTTCTTCAGCTGATTACTCTGTTTAAAGGTATAGAATAAGGCTACAAATCCATTTCACTCACAGAATTCTCATTTCTCTGCCTCTCCCAATAAAACAAATTACTAGGGTACCACTGCTAACAGCAAACCATAACTTTTGAATAAGAATTTACTACAACAAAGTGTGCTTCCCAAGCTCTAGATGTGGTTCCAATTGTCAAACCATAATTCTGTAACGGACATTAATCACCATAAAAAAACCTCACTCATAGGTACATAAAGAAGAAGTAGTTTTGTTGGCATTCACACTCCCACACAGCTCACTATGCAATTAAACTCCTTCCTTCATTGAATGTGTGTTCTGACCCATGTTAGTTTATTCCTTTAGTGGATCAAAAAGTGCAGCAAGGCTTTCCTGTGTACACAGAAATGCAAACACCATGCATGGAAACAGCTGTCTCCCATCAAGTTCTGAAGGTTGAGCACCTCTTGCACACTGTATTAATTGGATTACTTTGCAGAAATGGGATTATTTTTTTTTACAGAAAAAATTGATACAGTATCTCTCAGCGAGAGGGTTTCTCAGAGTCAGCAGAATGGCTGCTCTGTGCAGGGGGCCAGAGTAAAACAATTCCTTAAGCCAGGCACAGGACTTCTGCAGAGAGGTGATTCACTGAGCCTGACGGGTAACCCCAAAACAAATTTCTTTAGGAGGGAAGAATATTGTCACTGATGCTCTTTTAACTTTGCAGCTGTCAAGTAAAAAATAAACTGTAGAACAGAAAGAATAAAAAATGGGGATAAAACAGAAAGTGTATAATTCTGCTTCACTAACAGATTTATAGTATAAGGAAAAAAGAAATTCAGAGACTTCAGCTGTGATTGCAGCTGACATACAAATTATAAGTTAGAATTCAACTAGAAATCTCAAAATAAAAAAGAGCACTACATTAATTCTGATATAATCAGAATAAAATGTTGCCTGTAACATTACCAATAAAATATATCAACATTGCAGCTTGATATATCTTTAAACCACATTAATTTTAGTTTCACTACATTAAAACAGGTATGAAATCAGAAAAAAAAAATATTATCTATATTTTCAGTTGCCTGTAGTCAATAAATAGGTGTAAATATTTCAGTATTTAAAAATCATAGAATCATAGAATGGCTTGGGTTGGAAGGGACCTTTAAAGGTCGTATAGTCAAACTCCCCAGCAGTGAGCATGGCCATCTTCAACTAGATCAGGTTGCTCAGAGCCCCGTCCAATCTTACCTTAAATGTTTCCAGGGATGCAAATATACAGGGGGTTTTTTAATTGACCCACATATTTGACCTAGAAAAAGCTACCTCCATTCACCTTTAGGAACATGAAAATCTACTTCTCACTACCTAATTACTAATTTTTCTCCTCCCACTCCACGGAAAGTGAAAGTGTTTCTTTTTGTATCTAAACTCAGAGTTATATTACACTTTCTGTGCAAAAGCATCTGTTTTCTTTTGGAGAAAAGCAGGCAATAAGCTATGTCTCTCAAGAGGATAAGAAAGCTCACCTACAAGATTTCACATCCCTCCCTCTTCCATTATAAGGGCAGTTAATGATAGAACAGGGGGAAGGGGCTCTAAACTGAAAGAGGGTAGGTTTAGATTAGATATTAGGAAGAAATTCTTCACTGTGAGGGTAGTGAGACACTGGAACAAGTTGCCCAGAGAAGCTGAGGCTGCCCCCTCCCTGGAAGTGTTCAAGGCCAGGTTGGATGAGGCTTTGAGCAACCTGATCTAGTGGAAGGGGTCCCTGCTCATGGCAGGGATGTGGAACTAGATGAACTTTAAGGTCCCTTCCAACCCAAACCATTCTATGATTCTATGATTACAACCCTCTCCCTTTCTAGACAAATTCTGTTCATTCGAAATTAAGGATTTTGGAGTCTTTCAACTCAACGAGCTGAAGCTTTCCAGAGGTCAAGCATGCAAAGGAAAAGGAGAAAGAAAATGAAGACTAATCATACATCAACACAAATGATGTGGAGAAACATGTATTTATGAAGTTCTCATGATAACCTCTCTCCTACTCAGTAAACTTGATGTGACGTTTTTAATGCACTTACTTTCTTGTTCTGAGAGAGGAAAAAAGAAGACCACCTTGACTTTGCCCTTTGTCAGATCAAGAGATCAATTAAAAAGAAAAAAAAAGATAACAAAGAAAGAAATTGCAAATTTCAGCGCTTCCTTCAGGAAAATATCCTTCTACCACTTTGAATGCTCAAATTCATAACTAAAGACAACAGTAAGTTCTGCCACAGGCTTAGGTTGAAGCTATGTCAAACTTTAAATCAGGAAGAGCAATCAAACCCAATACCAAGAGACAGAGATCTCAACTAAAAAGGAAAAGCGAGACAGATCAAATAAAAAGTTTCAGACTCAGAGGTTGAAAGACCAAAGAAAAGCAACTTGAAATGAACTGGCAGATAGCATACAGAACAAATACAGTAGCCTTTTTGTACAAGGTACTGCTAACAAATTTCAGAAATGGACTTGGGAGGCATAACATTGCAAGTGATATTCTGAAACTATCCAATGTGCAACAGCATTTGTTCTACAGGATTTCAAGAACCTTCTCAAAACAAAACAAAATTTACAAGATGTTTCTACAAGAACCCTGGTCAGCTCAACATGGAGATTAGGCCTTCACTGATGGCCTGTTTTGGAATCTTTTCTTTTTGCAAGTTTTAAGATTCTTCTTCCATCAAAACACCAGTTTCAAAAGTAGTACCTTTGAAAATGCATATTCACTACATTAGACATATTTAAAGAGATTAAAGAACAAATAATGGCTGACATATCTGACCATTAATTCACAAGCTTAACCTACATAAATTCAGTCAACAGTGATGGAACACCTATGGCATTTGAGAAGTTTTCTGGATTTACCTATGTAGTTATCACTCTCCTGCAATTACTAAGTACTAGACTAGTGCCTTTTTTGCTCCTAAGTTTTTCTAAAGGACTTGCTATATAATTCTAAAATGACAAAAAATTCATCAGACTTCTTATGCACACACCAATAAATACAACACTTATCCATGTTATCCTTACTATTCCAGCATCGTGTTTAGATCTGTGATGGTACTGCTTTGTGGATCCTCTGCCTCAACAATCACACTTCAGCAATGTTACCTAACATTCTTGGCCCTGAAAACTCATACAGAATTATTTGCACAGACTTTGACCTCTATCAGTTCCTTCATTAGAAGAGTTAGATCTCCTCAGCCACACTTGCTACGATAGTTCTCATGAATTAATCATTTCATGTCTGCATGAATGCAATACTTCCTTCAGCTGTCTGCTGGAGTGTCTAGTATATGCCAAATCATGATAGAAGTCTGTCTTCCATAACAGTTAACTGGGGCAGAAAAAAAACAACCCACATTTATTTAATGCAAGCTTTTAAAATAAGATTAATCCAACTCTTTAGCAATGAAGGACTAATAAATTACCTGTAACACCAGAAGAAAGGTTCTCTCCATCCTCTTTTCATTCTTACCAAGTATTTCCCTGCACCACATATTGTGAATTTTTTTACTTTTCTGTTGCACTGAAAAGGGGATATGAGTTCCATCTCCCTGGTACTTGCGACAAGACTGCGTAAATGCACATAACGGTCTATGCATTAACTCTGCAAAATCTACTTCATACACGTGCAGAGAACAGTAAAAAAAAAAAAAAAAAAAGAAGTTGCATGATTGATGCTTATTTTCAAACTAATCCTCAGTGTTAGAATCACATAGTATTCTCATGACTGCTGTAGGGCTAAAAGATTCCTACCCATCTGTATACACGTTTAGGTGGCTGCTATCACCATTGGAACCAAATGCTTCATCAAAGACTGCTTCAGGATGAACATCATGTGTCTGTACAGCAAGGTTTAATCATCTATCTTGTGCTTAGCATGCATCTGCTAGTTCTAATGAAATTATTTGACTTTGCAACTAGAAAATAAGCACATCATAGGTGATTTTCAAATGTTTATCAATATGGCTACATTCCTGATGTACAGCGAGGATCAGTTATCAGTAAATTAACCAATTTATCCAGTAGTTTAGCAAGTCTTAAGCAGATCTACCCAATTACCTAGGCTTACTTTGAATACTCTTCAAATTCCTTTCATTCCTCCACCTAAATTCCTATGTAAGGAATTCTACTTGGCCATTACAGGAAGTGAGGATGATTATACACCAAGGGAAATTATCTGGCACATTCAGCAAAGGATGACACTTTCCTCTTTCTCCTTTTTCCTTTTATGAAACCAAAGAATGCATCTCACACAAAGCCCAGGCAATCATTTTTTCCAGCTTTGCCTGGTTTGGAAGGAAGAAATGCAGCTGTAAGAGACAGCCATTTCTGGCTCGATTCCTCTAATACAACTCTACTTGCTGGCAATCCCCAGGAAAACTCACAGTCAGCCAATGCAAATTTTGTGTTGCTTCCTTCCATTATTCCTTGAAAGAAAGATTTAAGCAGGGACTTAATGATCTTGTTACTCCTCTGTGGTCCTACAGTGTTCAGAATATGAACAAAACCAAACCAAACAAAAAAAGCTGTCCTGCACTAAAATGTCTTGCATGTTAAAAATTAACTGATCCATACATCTTATGAAATGATACCTTGTCAACTTCTGCCAAAGTCCCTCTGGGAAGTCTACGGCATTAGTAGGTAACCTATTGTATTTCCAATTTTCTTCAGTCACATGGTAATTATAAGGAAGTCCTTCCTGACTATACAAACATTAAAGTATGCCACAACACTTAAAGAGTGAACCCACCTTTTTTATTTAAAATTTAATGTAACTGCTAGTGCGAGTGCTCCTATAAACACATTAATATTACTGTAAAACTGACCCTTCTAGCATGACATTTAAACAGAAATTTCAACTGTCAAAGAAGTTAACAGAGCTCATGTTATGACACCTTACCTGTCATATCTTTCCCTTTCCAAACAGTAGGGACAACAATACTAGTTTGTTTTTATTAAGCAATTCTGAGAAGCTAAGCAAAGCTTCTCCTAAATTACAGTACATGCCTCAAACATACATCTGTTCAAATCTATAGCTGAGTAGCAAACATAACAGTGGGCTCTAGAAGTAGCAACGTATTTAGAGTTTAAACCCTTCACCTGACAAGTTGCACCACCATTATTATGTAAAAAAAAGGCGAAGAAAACCAAGAGTTCTTTCATAAGTGTACACACAACTAGTTAATGAATCTCACGCTTACTAACAAGGGAGCACAGCATAAACCTACACTGCAGTAAAAGCACAGGGGAGTTTCTGCTAGTCCTTGCTGGGAAACTGGGGTGATCTTTTCTGTGCTGATGTTGTAGGCAGTGGTTGCCCTTAAACTGCTGTTTGTCACAACGAGAACAAAGAAATGCCACTGCTGCACCTCTGATGGGCACAGAATATGGCAGTGAGCTCTGCCTTGCTGTGGTTGCCTTTAAAAGGCTTAAGCTGTTATCTAAACTAGTTCCTTCATGCCTTTTCTTATTTACTGAGATGCATCAGGCAACAGGCAGGCTTTTCAAGAGGCCTCCCATTCCCTGAGTAGTGTTGACAACACAGCCAGACATGGCTTAAATGCCACACACTTGCAAAACATGGTATAGGTCTTAAGCAGAACACAGACTAGAGACAGAAAATTATGCCAGGCTATTCTTACTTTGCTACTGGGAGAAATTCCAGGGTATAACTGTGTCAATAATTAAGTGTGCTGTTCTCACTTCCTCCTGAACACAGTTAAGGTTTAAAATGGGTTTTTTCAAGCTGCTTGAAGGACAAAGTAACAGGATTCACATTTCAGCTTTTTTTTAAAAAAGAAGATGCATTACTCTTAAGTTTTTATCATATTATTTGTCACACTTTATAGAACTATCTATTAAAGCTTTTTAATCTAAATAAGAAAAAGTACTGACAAGATACTAGGACTAGAAGTCTGCCCTGGCTTTTACTTTTCCAGTCATTTTACTAGTTTGGG
>NW_010323518.1:0-2673 GCF_000700745.2 Antrostomus carolinensis | reverse complement strand
CTGGGCACTCTGCTGACTCATGTTCAGTCAAAATCAAACCTCCATGCTGAGCACCTGCCCGCATCCCCCAGCATCCTAACAGGAAGGACCAGGATCCACCGGGATTATTCGGTGCCTGGGGAAGGGCTGAGCCATGGGCACAGGAGGGTTTTGAGGTTGGGTGGAGGATGATGGGTGGCAGAGGTGGTGCAGGATGGGCCGTGGAGGAGGAGGATGGATGCACTGATCTGAACCAGCAGCTCTGCTGAAGGAAAGGGGACAGGGTCAGGACTGGTCAGTGTCCCCAAATCCTGGGAAAGCCACTGGAGCAGCTCATGCACAGCCTGTCTCCAGCTTGGCACGCCGTACTGGGGGGAAGGGGGCTTGAGATGCACCCATCTGCAACCCACTTGGGCCACCAGCAAATGGGACAAAGTCTGGCTTTGGCGTGATGCATAAAAACCAGGGAACCCTCCTATTTCTGGTAGCTCTTTCCCACCAGGGTGGAGGTGGCTGATGGTCTGCAGGGTCTGGTTCCACCACCGGTGAATTTGGTGGGTGTGGGGACAGCAGCAGGAGCAACACCAAAGCTAAAGATCCAGTGCTGGTCCCAGCTTAGTGCCCAGCCCAGCGTGTTCACGCTGGATGAAGATGGTTTAAATAATCACAGATGGTTTCTGCAATGTCCCCCCATTAACCTCCTAAATAATAACTCATTAAAGGTATTTGAAGCTCGGAGGAACAGGACAGTTTACCAGCAAACCCACTGCTCTTTGGCTCTAAACTGGGTTAATTTGTCATCTCTCCTCACTGGACCGATGGGTTACATATTAATTAGCTGCTCCAGGGGACATGGCCAGGCTGGAGCTGGTCCTTCTCCTTGTTTAAAGCCACCAAAACCAGGGGACAACATAGAGAGGAGAAGAATAAAAGCAGGTCAGCAGGCTGAGAGCGATGAGTGTGAAGAATTCCAGGCAGGAGGATGTGTGAGCAAGTGTTCAGTCTCGGGGAGAAGAGTTGATGAGAACCGTGCCAGCTCAGCAGAAAGCTGTTTGTTGTTCTAACCCTCTCAAGCTCAGTGATCATCCACCAAATCCCAGTCACAACCCTGAGAAGACCCTGCAAAGCTCCTGACTTGTTGCACAGGAGGGTGGGAGGCTTTGGGATGGCTGGTTGTGTGTCGAGGAGACACCTGAGCCATACACATTAATATGGGGGATGCCTGGGATGGGGAGGAACCCATCACTTGGGTATCTCCATGAGCATCTCAGGGGTCTCTGCCCATGGGATTTGGGTCCTTAGGTGGGAAGCGTGGGCACCACCAGACCTTTCCCCTCCCAGCACCACCTTTGCTAGTGGAGCAGCTCATTTACCTTTGGCCTCATGACCAGAGGCAGTTGCTTGTTTGTGAGCAAGGAGCTCGCTGGGTACTCGATGTCCTGGCTGAAAGGCTCATACTCAGCATTTCTGGCCACTGGTTAGGAAAATAAAGGTCTTCTTCTCCCCTCTGCTGAGAAACTTTTAATAAAGGGCAGAGGAACCTGGCTGCAGCCTCTCACCCCGCTGAGCCGGGGGCAGCCCAGGTCAGTGGCTGAGATTTGGGAGGTCGTTGGGTGCACGCTGGTTTTAATTTGAGAGGCTTTGGAGGAGGATTTAGGAGGTTCACCCTCACCACCGACCCAGGGACCTGGTCACACAGATGGAAACAAAACCCCAGCAGTGACTTTGACTCCTTTCATAACCCAATTCTCCACATTTCACCACGGACACAAAGGGAACAGTGTCTGCTCTGGCATGGGGAGGGGGCTGGGGATGGTCCCCTGGGGATTTGGGGTTGGTCACTCGGGTGTTGTCCCCTCTGAGCATCACATATGATTCCCTTCATGCCCCAAACCTCTGCTGAGGTCATCTCAGAAGTTTTCTGTTGGGGTTTTCTAATAAAGTTCTCACATGGGGAGGTATCTACACAGCTCACGCTCCAGCCTTGTCTCCCCTTGCTCACCAGGGTTCAAGGAGACACAGCACTGTCACCAACATCCAACTGTGATGGAAATCACTGCAGCCCAGAAGGACCCAGCACTGGCAGCATGTCCACCCCCCCTGCTTTGCTCCCCCAGCAGCGAGTAAATTGATTTTCTTGGAAATACATGAGCTCAGAGTAAATGGGGGACATGAGAGGATGGGTTGTCCTAGGGGAGACCTTACAGCCATGCACTGGGACAACGGGGCTGGACAACCCTTCATGGGGCTGCCATGACCTCCTGCACTTTGTTCTGGGGATGGGAAGGAAAAAGTAAAGGGGAAAAAAAAGGGGAAAAAAGGGGAAAATGGTATTGTGCTGCAGGAGGGAGATGGAAAGGATGGCAGGGGGCTGGCAGGGTGGCAGACACACTCAGGGACACCCCATGCCACACAGGATTTTGGGTTCAATGAGCCCCATTTTATCCCAGTCAGGGAGAACAGAGCCCACAGAACCTGTATGGGATGGAAGAGAGTAACAGCTCTTTTCGAGGTGACTCCCTTCATCTGCAGGTTCCATCCTTCACCCACTGACCAAATATTGGGGTTCCTCATGGGGCTGAGCACATTAGCCCCATCAGGTACACTTTGCTAGATGAGTTGTGAGCTCTTGTCTCTGAAATTAGGAGCTCAAAACTTCTTTATTTCATTTCATTTTATTTTATTTTATTATAT
>NW_010323517.1:0-3135 GCF_000700745.2 Antrostomus carolinensis | reverse complement strand
CAGGTACTGGAATGGGCTGCCCAGGGAGGTGATGAGTCGCCGTCCGTGGAGGTGTTTAAATAATGGCTAGATGGAGATATGTTTTAGTAGGGGACAGGGACTGGTTGGTTGAGTCGCCATCCGTGGAGGTGTTTAAATGACGGCTAGATGGAGATATGTTTTAGTAGTGGACAGGTATGGTTGTACTGGATGATCTCAGAGTTCCGTTCCAACCAGGCAATTCTGTGATTCTACAAAAAATAACCAACTCAGAAAGGTTTAGTTGGTACATTTCTTTAATAGACAATGCAGCTTTTAATCCACAAGCCTTGTGGGTTTTTTAATACTGAAATCTTCAAATGCTAAGAAATGCTTTCTTCCAAGTCCAACAAGTGATTTAAAACATTTCATTTTATCAGAATCTAACCATAGATTTTTTCTTTCCTTTCTTTTTTTTTTTTTTTACTAACTACTACCAGCTAAAAAAGGTAAGTGTGGATTACAGAGCACTAATAAAGATATAGTGGAAGATACCACCACTTAGCGTTATGACCAACCTGATACTCTGGAAGGGCCAATTACATGTGTGTGTCTGACCCCACAAGCACTGACAGGCTCTGTCGTCTTGGTTATCAGACCCATCTCGGAGATGTACAGTTGCGGGTTGCTCTTGCCTTGCACTGGCAGATCATACAGTGCTCTCTTTGCGATTATAGTTGCTCTGTGTTGTTTCTCCACACGCCATATTGAAGGTGATAATCCAATTCTAACAGTAACAAATACTGACGGTGATAATCCAATTCTAACAGTAACAAATACTGGGATATTGCCACTTGCTTTTTGTCAGGTCTACAGGTGGGCTGTACTGTGGTGTGGCAGCTGGTCCTGGCATGATTCCTAGATACACTGGCTTCTGGAACATGTCCAAAGGTCTTGGCTTCTGGAAGCCCTTGGCCACCTAGGAGGATCTGGGGAGAGTGTTCTATAATCCAGGTGCTGGTGCATACTTAGAAAAAAAGGGAGAGTCAGGAGTTTATTCTGGCCTGCAGCCACCTAGATGGTGAGACAAGGATAGTCTTGCAGTCACACACAAGTGAAACTCATAGGTGGTAAATAAATTATTTTTACTATCTGATCACACCTTTGGATGGTGCACACCTTTACTGGAATACCTTTTCCACAGGAAACTATTCCAGCAAACCACAGCAGTTCAGTCATTAGCTGTGTAAGAGGTCTAGTTTGGATCTGAGTGGTGGTTTCCAGAACGTGTGCATGCACATGCACAGACATTTCCCCTTCTTCCCATAATCACATTTTTGACCGCTGTCTAATTGCTAGGCTCAAGTAAAATACACATTTATCTGAAAAGCAATTTCACATCTTTTGTGCTTTAACAGGCCTATAAAGTCTAAATTTGCACTATAAAATTGAACTAATTTTACCTAAGTAGCCACCATGATGTGTAACAGAATCCGGTTTTGTTTTCTTTCTGATTGCATTTACATTTGGAAAGGTTTTCTGTATTTCCTTTCACTTGAAAAATCAGCCAAGTGGTAGATTTCTTCTCATTGGATGCAGACTTTTTGTGCTTTTTGCCAGTTGGCACAAACCCGAATCCTTTAAGTACTGAAAAATCTTGACATTTCAGAACACTGAAAGCATCATTCATTTCAGAAGGTGTGAAAAAAATGGCACAATTCCTGATATTCTTACCCTAAAATATACTGAGCTGGTTCATACTATGCGAGTACTGAGGAAGCCCAGAGTCCTTGAACATTCCTGGTAAGTTATGATTTCCCTGTGCTATGCCAAGAAGCTTTCTGCTTCACCACTAACATCTTTTGAGTTTTCTGTAGAGGTAGTAATATTCAGTGCTTTCTTCTCTCAGTGAAGGGGGTCAGTGAGAACCTCCACTCCTCTTAACAATAGTCCATGTAGAAATGAGCTGGGAATGAGTAAAGCAGACACATGTAAAGGTGCAACATCTGCAAGTGAAACTGCAGCTGGGACCCAAAGATAGTGCCTTTCCCGGTGACGTGAGCAAAGCTGATGTGCCACAGAAGGTCACTGGTGTATATGAAACAGGGCTTGAAATCTTGCAGGCAGAGTTCTGTAGGCTCCTTGAAGTAAGTGCCTCAAATTGACAGGCTTCTGGGGCTCCAGGTTCTGCTCCTCTGCTCTGCTTGCCTACACACCGAGTGAGGCAAGTGGCTCACTCCCAGGGCACAACTGGCTTCTGACCAGGAGTATTTCTGGGAAGCGCCGCATGGTTACAACTTCTAATGGAGTGCTTCCCTTTGTTCCTTGCTCCCCAGCATCTGAACTGAGACCAGACTTTTATCTCCATTCCTGGGTACTCCTTGGCTGTCTTACTTGCTACGGGGCCACTTCTTGCCCCCATTCTGACTCACTCATTAAATCTCTGTAAATCTATGTTGGTAAAATTCCTTATAAAAAGCAAGGCCAAAGCATCTTGCCATTCTTTACTGATGCTATGGATTCCCTGTCACTTGAAAGCCCTAAATCAGAATTAGCATCTCTTTCAAAGAGGCACTCTTTATCCTGCCAAAAGGAACAGTTTGAGGCAGGAATTACTGGCTGAAGACTTCTGGCCAGTAAATCAGATTAGGAGAACACAACAGCCTTTTCTGATTTCAGAATATGTATTTGATTCATAAACCTTATTCTAAATGCATGGATAGTTTCAGGGTGACAGTTCTTTTCATGCAGTAACATCTGCTCCTTGCTTTGCTATTAGCCTGCTTAACGCCTGCCAGCAACACAGCAGGAAAGTTCAAGCCTTCCTGGTGAGGAATTTTTCACTTAAAAAGACAAGTCAGAGCATCCAGGGCTCTGGGGTGCTCTGATTAACTGATTGGAAAGTCCATTACAGAGCTCTGTTGATTTCTTCAGTGCAGAGGCTGGATTTATTTTTGTCAGTGATAACACTGTTGGCATTTACAGACCTGCACGAAGCAGCGAATTAGTGGTGTTCCCCACCCAATGAATGCTTGTTACTATCACAGACATGATGATGTAGGGTACAGCCACTTGTACCCTTCCACTATACCCATATGTCACCTTCACCAGTCTCTCTTGTTAAGACAGTTTCATTTTTAAATTAAACCTCAGATTCTCTGTAATAGGTAGTAAACT
>NW_010323516.1:8921-16721 GCF_000700745.2 Antrostomus carolinensis | reverse complement strand
TAGGTCAACCGGTGCTGAGGGACAAAATCACGGGGACAGGCCAGGCCCTTCCCCTTCCTGAGCCTTCGCAGGTTCAAACAGCCGAGTGCGGCTTTGTGGGGGCGGGTCTGGGTGGAACCGGCCTCGCCGAGCACGGAGCTGGTTGGGGTCTGGGGAGAAGGTCTGTGCAACGCTGCGATTTTCCCTGAAGCCCATATATGGTCTCTCTATCCTGACATCCTTCTTGCTTGGGTGTTTCCACAGGGAAGAAACAAAAGTAATAACCAGAACTGGTCTTATTTCAGCTTTTTCCTATAAGTGACTATAGAAGGAAATGAGAAGAAAGTGAAAAAAATACTGAATCTGTTTGTAGTTTTTCACTTGTGTGGCACTGGCACACACAGACACACACTAAAGGGTTACGTAATGGTGGAGTGAGGCAAGAGGAAAAGGATGGGAATTCTGCCATCATTTGTGAAAAGGGGCAGGAGGCCTTGCAGAGACTTGGTTCTTAGACAAGCCCTGGAAAACTGTGCAACCAGAAAGGTAGGGGTTAAATACCACTGCAGTATTTTATCAACCCATTTTTCAATACGCGCTGTTTACGTTCTTTCTCAGGAGCTAGAAGCTTGAAGTCTTTACCTGGCAGATTTTTATGAGGCCCCGTCCAGTTCCCTGGCCAACTGCTGCAACCTGCAGAAATCAAAGACATTGCAACTATCACCTGAGGACAGAATCACTTTCTGTTTTCTTTAGAGGTTCTGCCATTTTAAAAAGAAAGCAGGGCATCTGGTAGTAAGAGACCCTTTTTTTCATGATTCATGTATAACCATAAGGTTTGGTGGCAAAGCAACTGGGGAATTTGCAGTTTATACCCTCAGACTGCAAAGCAGCAGCAGGCCACGCTGTCCTGCTTGTGAACGAAAACAGGACATTAGCTGGGATCATTTGGAAACGAGATGGATGTTGTAAAAGCAAATTGACTGGTGGAACTTAACATTATGTGATATTATCTCTATGTGTCACTATGTGTTTCTGTCATCCTAGGACGTCGTCCCAGCAAAAGCAGCGTAAATTCCTTCCTTCCCAAGTAGGCTGCAAGAGCTCTGGTTTCTATCTTGCTGCAAAATGCAAAATAGTTTTCTAAAGAAAAGTTGCAAGATGTTCACAAGGCTACGTGCCGAGATGCAAATCAAGTGATATACCAGATGATGTGGATATCAGCTGCGTTTGGGGAACACAAACTTTATGGTCAAGCATTCACTAATCCTACCCATAGCCTGCTTTGCCAATAGCAAACTAGAGCAAGGTGTGGTGTCTTTGTTCCTACAATTGTCCCACTTTCTTAGTCCATGTCACCACCAAAGGCATTCAGTCTCTTCCTGGGTTCTCTGAGAAAAGATTCACCACCTGCTTCCTTTCTCTGAAGTTTTTCACTATGGTCTACCCAGAGGGAATCTGGAAACTCGTTGCTAGACACTGCTGTTATAGTATTTTTTTAATTTAGCTTCCTTGTGGAGCCTGAGGCATCTCAACTTCAGAATATGGCCCATTTCATTTATTATTAGCCAAACAGAGTTATGTTCCAAGGGTCTCGCTTGCCCTGATGTCTGTAGCCGGGCAAAAATAAAAACACATTGACCTTCAGGAGAACAAACCATTGTTTCCAAAAGCAGTAGGCACAGAGAGCCACCCTCTGCCCTGTAAAAGCCACCAAAACATCCCTCAGAACAGACCAGAGCATTTAGCTCAAGGTGGACAGAACTCAATGGGATGGGTGATTAATGTCCTAACGGCATCTACTATTTATTCTATGCGATCTGAGTATTTCCAATTAAACAAAACTCCCGACATTACTACAGTCTAAATCCAAGTAAAGAGTTATTCTTATTCTGCAACAACCTACTGTTACTAATCTTGGGCTTTTCTCCATGGCTACCACATCAAAATAGGAGATAAAGATAAAAGAGAGAATTTCTGCCAATGAAATTTAAGTCCATCTCTCTGAAAAAAATAGGATACCAAAAAGACAATTACATATGTTCAGTGCCCTGCAGATTCTGAAATTTTCACAGAGATTTCTGTGATGCTCCTTCTTGCAGAGTCCCCATGTTTACTCAGTGTAGGATGTGGTCGTGTTTGTCTTATGCAGAAATAACAAGAATTGTGAGTTTATAAACACAATTGTTTTCTTTTGAGAAACACCTGCATTTGTTAGTGTTTCCCTCTCAAAGAAATATTTCCTTTGGAAAAACACTGTTTTTTTCTCTCTATCCAGTTCAAGAACAATTACAACATTTAACTATTCCTGCTCCCTGAGGTTTCATGGCCCAGCACTTGAAGATCCACTGAGGATGTGAGAAGCATTCTTTGAGACACAACCAACCCACAGGCAGGACACCCATCCTTGACCTCACTCTTAGGGGACATTTCCAAGATATGGACATTACCTTTTAAACTTGAAGTTCCCCCAAGGTTTTCCTGGCACCTTATTCTCCATAAAGAGGAGTCTCTTTAAGCCAGAAATCCAATCTGAGGTTCTTGTTGCCAGTGGATAATTTTGGAACCAGAGTAAAAAATCCACTGTAAAATAGTGTAGAAAAGAATGGCTCTTGAGATTTTTTGAGGCCACCTCCTGACTTGGGGAACTTGAAGCAGGCTCTAGAAGGGGGCAGTGGCATTAAACTCTTGGCTTTCTGTCTTGTGAAGACACCAGAATCTTTCCTGTGAAGCAGAAAAACTTTAGACTCTACAAACACACAGTAAAGGTAACACAGCAACACAGAGCAGCAGACGAAACAAAATAGGAGTGAAAAATAGCGACGTTTTGTCACTTAGTAATTGTCAAATCAGGGCCTGCTGGCCACACACACACACACACACACACGAGAGTTTATGAGTTTGCTGTAGTTTAATTTACTCTAGGGCAGAGCTTGGGAATGTTTCTAAAATAAAACCTTTTGGTGCAGCAGATAGCTTGGGAAAGGATTTGCCGCTGGGGGCAAGAAAGAGTTTCAATCCCTCCTTCTGTCTCTTGGAGGAATTTTAACTATTAAAGTATTGATGATTATGCTAATTAGTGCTTAGCCCCAAATGACAATGGAATATAAATGTTGATAGTAGCTAAAATACACTGCAAACGTGCAGCAAACTCTTCCTCCAGAGAGTCATCTATGTTACAGGATAGCTCAGCTGGGAAGAAGTAGAGTTCTTCACGTGGAAAAGCAAAGTAACCATATCCTCAATCCATGTCATCCCAAGGTGGCACTTCTGGACTTTGCTGGATAGCCATGAATCAGTTGTTACTTTATCATTTAGGCGTGCTTTTCCACATAATATGTGTTGAAATGTCTGATTTAGTTCTCAGGTAAACATGAACCTTTCCCTTAGATCAGTTGGATGAGCAACATCAAGGATTTAGCTAGGATTCCTCACAAAAACTTGGATTACAAGTGAAGCTGTCTTAAGTTTGAACCTACAAGAGACTGAAGAGCCTGGCTCCAGAAATGGATTTGAAGGGGGCTGTTCAGGAGCTTGCATTGCTTTGCTGGTTTGAAACTCAAGGACTGAGTATCTTGGAAAGCTCTTAATTCTGCACATGCTTGGTAGAACTGAAAAATGAACTCAGGAATATGTTGCCATGAAGTAGCACTCCTGAAGTGTCATCCTGCTTCTGGTAGAGCAGTCAAAGCAGACTCCTAAGTAGGCATGCCTCCTTATAAAGGAGAGAGAAGCACCACTTGGGTATTCTGTGGTAGGTGCTGGACTTTAGCACTCACTCCTTTTTGGCCTCCCCTTGACCCAGGTCTCCAGATATAAACCTCATTTCATCTTCTAGTAAGCAACACAGAGAAGTTGACCTGTGTCCATACGTTGTGCACAGTTATGGCATCTTGTTCATGTCACAAAGACTATTTGCTCCTGCAAGCACAGGACTCTCCATGCTCCTAACCAATGTGTGATGGATGAAGATTCCTCAGTATCTCTCCTGCATTTTTTCAGGCACTCTAAAATATAGAGACAAATTCTCCCACAATCTATCAGGAAAGAATATACAGAACAGCTCTGCTTCCCAAAACCCACATGGAAAAATTTTTGAAACCTTAAACAGAACACTTTTAACATTTTAAAATTACTCTATTTTTAAATCTTAGTGATTTTTTTTTTCCCTAGCTCAAGCCTTTTTTTTCCATCAAAGCATTAAAAACTTCCACTCAAGTACTTCTATTATTTAATCCAAAGCCTTTAAAGCACATCAAGTTGTGTGTCGGACCGCAGGGTTTAAACCTCTGGAGATATCATAGGTACAACCTGTTGCGTGATTCTCCCTGAAGATGATTACCTTTGATTACCAGTAAATTTCATCTGAGATACCTCAGACACCTCACAGTCCGTGGGGAGAACACCGTGTACCTGCTCATTTATCTCGGGGACAAAGTACTGACCTTGCTACAAAACTGAACGGGTTGTATAGTCCCAGCCACACCAGTTTCTCTAAAACAAAGGTTTTGTTTTCAGCCCAGTGCGTGGGGAACAGCACCTGATAGGTGCCAGATTAGATGTTTCCACAGAGCTCAGTCCTAGCCTAGGGGACAGAGCGGCTGCTTGAATCTACAGCACTTGATGACAAAGGGTTAGTTCAGGTCCTGCCAGAAGGATGCTTGTTAGTCCAAGGACTACAAAGATAGGTGGATTTCAATGGATCGAGCTGACTTAGAACTTTGTAATCAACTCCTGAAGTTTTCCCTTGGAATCATGACACTCAGTATAGCTAATTTAAATCTACTGACAATAAGCTTCCTTGTCTTTGTGATCTTTTGCAGACCTCTTCAGAGTAGTGCATGGACTTCCAAGGACTCATGGCCCATAGGTTGAAAAGAGTCCTAGAAAAACACAATGCCTTCACTTAGTTTTTTGAATTTAATTTGTTAGATTTCCCGTCAGCACTGTATTAGGATGAAATCTTGGCCCCAGCTGAACTCAACAGGAACTTTGCCACTGACTTAAATGGAGCTAAAATGTCACTCCTGCTATTTATCAAGTCAATTATATCCAGACAATACTTTAACATCTGGCTTTGACTGAACACACAGAAAAGTTCACTCCCTTAGTCTCTGAAGACAACACAGGACATTGGCTATCTCAATAAACATGAAAAATTTGTTCTTGGCAAGCTGCTTGTAATGAAGAGTGGATCCATCCAGTGACACTAATGGAACCAAATCCCCATTCTTTAGCATATAGTTATTGGCAATAGCATCAATAGACCCTCTGTCATTTTCTGGGAAGAATGTCAAAAGCACCCATCTACTGCAGAAAGTCATTCTGTTGTAAAAACTTTGTTTAGAGCAACAGATCTGTCCTCGTCTGTGGTTTCCCACAGACATGGGGGGTTTTCACCCAATTAGTCTTACGTTTCCCAAGCCACTGGAAGGGCCCTTGCTAGGTTAGAGAGCAGCTGATCTATCTATACCCCTTTCTGAGTATGGTGAGCAAAGGTGAAGCTGAAAGAGAACTGATTATAGAGAGACAACCGCGTTGAGCTCGCTTCCCTCTCTAAAATCTCAGCTGAACCAAGGCATTATTGTTTTATTGCAAAATATTCAGGCTAGGTGAACCACAAGTGGAGTACATCTTTTTCATGGTGAAAAAAAAAAAGCTCTAGAGTTATTTGATCAGTGGTGATTTAAAAAAATAAATAAATCTATTCAAACAGGAAGATTCATCAGATGATGTCTGGAAGAAAAAGGACGTACAAAGAGAGGGGCTTTTATGCTTATGGTGGACTGCACACTGATGTTCCCTGCTCCAGGTACAGCACACCTGTGCAAAACCAGCTTCCTTCCATCTCGTTCCATCCCCTGGGAAGCAAAACCAAAATCAGTCCCCAGTATCTGATGAGCCTTAATTCCCAGCACTTAAATAATTAGCTTCTCAAATGTACAAAAACAACTCTCATTTTCTGGATTAATGAAGGAAGCTGGGTTCCACTGAGCAAAGCTATTATGGAGCTGCTAATGCAGGGTTTGATTTCATCGCCTGCCACTAAACACAGAGCGATGTGGGCTCCTGGGAGAGCAAGAATACAAGAAGAGCAATGCTGGAGGGTTAAAGTGGAAGGCAGCAGGGGAAACCCGAGCAATACTTTGTGGTTTTCTGCAGAGGGAGGGCTGCTTTTATTTGTGTGTCGGCTGAGTTTTATCTGGGTTTGTGAAGATGCCATATAACCCAAAAGAAGGCCAAAGCTCCGGAGGATCCTCAGGGGTGGTTTGCTTTAATCACAGACCAGGCAAAGGCAGTTTCTGAAGCAAGGTAATAGAAATGTAACACACACAGAAGCCCAAACCTTAGGCAGCCATCCAGCAGCTTCTGCCCAGGTTCTGTAGCTAGAGCAGTAGAGAATGGTGAAGAGCTGTAGCTGAAGGCTACAGTGCTACTGGAACATACTTGTCCTCCCTGTTCATTTGGCTTATGAGTTGGTAGGAAACTGGTTGCAAAGAGTCAGTCTTTTTCTTGCCTCATCATGGCAGGTACAGGCATAAACTCCCCAAAACAAACTTTTGTTCTTTGGTTTTTATCTAGGCACAGGGCTGGTGATTTCATTTTTCCTAACTGGATGGAGAAGGGACTGAGAAAATGTTAGAAGAGATTGTAAAAGCTGCTTTGCTCTGCCCTAGGAGATTTAAACCCAGGCCTAATTACATGAACAACTCAACGCTATTAGGACTGTTCCCTTCTCTGTTCTGCATCTCTCTTTTTCTGCCTTAACTCAGACTCTGCTTTTTCACACAGGCAGAACCAAAAGCCCACACTGAACCTCTCTCTGTGGCACATGGACTGGGGAACAGAATAACTGGGAAATCAGGGCTTTTGAGATGTAACTACAACTATTCAACAAATGCAAAGTCATGCAACTTCTCAGACAAGAGGAGATCAAAAGGCCTAGAGTGTTGATTTCCTTAGATTCTTCAACCATCAAAGAGCCCTTCAGTATGTGTCATTCCTCCCCATCCATGAGTACATCCAAATTAGTGGACCTGCAGTCCTGGATGTTGATTTAGGGCTAAATAGCTTCTTACACTGAAGTTCTTCTAACTGCAGTACTGTCAAATGCCCTCAAGCACATAACATCTGTCACACCCTGCAAAACAAAACACAACTTTTGACCTCTGTAAGAAAAGCCTGAAATGGTAATAGAAGCCCTGGGTTAATTAAGAAACCGTGGTGAAGACGTGCAGCAGGAGATGAGAGATTAATGAGGAAATCAACGGAACTGTGATGGTTTATGCAGTGAAGTTTGTGCTTCATAGCCCAACTCACAGAGATAGGGACCAAGGAGACGAGGGACCTGCAGATGCTAAAGAACCTCCGCACTTTACCAAACCAGGAACAGTTTTCTAGAGGTGGCCATTCAAAATTAACCATCTTTGAAAATACAGAAATGCTGCTTCTTATGTCAGGGTTTGTTGGACCACTGACTTCAGACGAGTTATATCCCGTGTAATTTCGCTGAAGCAATCAGGAAATAATTATGTACAGTGGGGAGTTAAAAGATGGTAATTAAACTATACAAATAAATAACTGAAATGACTAAAAAAAGTCCACCCAAAGCCTACTTTTGGAGCACTATTTAATGTAAATGAATCACTTAGTGGACAATACAACAATCATCTGTTCAGCTTCTATTCATTATCAAAAACAATACCAAAGGATTGGCAGGGAATAGCCATGTGCCAGAGGGAGCCCTTTAGGAAATACCACAGAATCTGGACTAGCTTTTGTCTCTTCTTCTATTGTGTTCTGACAATGCTTCGCTAATGA
>NW_010323516.1:4233-8883 GCF_000700745.2 Antrostomus carolinensis | reverse complement strand
CCAAAAAAAAAAAATACAAATCAGTAGTAATCTTGGCCTTTCAGAATGAACTGAAATGCCTGTTCACGTCAGAAAGACTTCCACACATTATGGATCAGTTTTGCCAAGATCTAAGAGGCTGAGGATGTGTGGTCACAGGCAGCCTAGGAAATCCCACTGTAGGTGATGAGGCAAAATCCTTTGATTTGGGCAAAAATCCATGAAGTTTTAAAGAAATCATCACCCATATTTAAAACTTCAAACACTTCCTGAATTCAGTACTTCAGTGAGTTGTTTACTCAGTAAATTCATCTTTTGTTTCTCAATTTGAAATGACACTAACCTCATTCTAAGAGATGAGCTAAATTTCAATAGGGAGTATTTGTACTGGTCATGCCCAGCATTATCCTGGGAGTCATCTGCAGGGAAGTGCAAGCTAGAGAGAATCCCCATCAGGGATCTGGGGAGGTAAACATACCAGGCAGACCCTATGCTAGAAGAAACAGGCTAAAAAGACAATACCAAGCACTAAAATATTGTCATTATGCTTCAGAATTAACGATCCACTGGCATTCACATCTCGGAGAGAGTTACTGGTCTGGAATATCTGAAAGTTCAAACTTGACAGCGTGGCAGGTACCTATAGGGGAACCTTTTTCTTACCTCATTCCTTGGCTCACTCCTATGTTGCTGCTGCAAAATACAGCTCCTGAAGTGTTGCTGGTTCAACTCTTTGCAGACCTGCAGTGTAAGCCAAATCACTTGGCTGAGTTAAGAAAAAAAGGCAACAATGATACCAAAAAAAAAAAGAGAGAAGAAGGGGGCAGATAAGTAAGCTTTGCTGCTGAGAAAAAAGCATGTGGAATGACACCCAGACTTGATTTCTCCAGGTTCTTCTTCTGAGGTGGCTTTATTTTGTATTAAACAAAATCTTAGTCTCTGCAGCAAATTTCTGCAGCCAGAGATTACTTTTGTCAAATCCACTGACAATAGAGTATGTGGGTTTCTAGTTAACAGTATCTAAAATTTGAGATAGAAATGCACACTCCATAAAATCTTGCTGCTAGCTCAGTCTTCCAAATAAAATAGAGATGGCATCAAACCCCCTAGGGCTTATGCTTGCAAAATCCCCACCAAGTTAGCTGCATAGCTTGGCTTGTGATTTGGGAGTTTTACTCCCAGCATGTATTCAGAATGCCACTGGAGGTGGGACTCGAAGGGAGGGCTGCCAGCCCATACTGGGACTATTTATGATATTACTATTTCCAGCTTCTTCCTTCCTTCAGCTGGAGATCATTACTGTTGAAGCAGAGGCTGTGAAATGAGTGGCATATCTTCTCCATGGCCACCACAGTTCAGTGCTTGGAATAGTGATACAACCTGAAATAGTTGGCAGTTTAGGCTAATCATAGAATCATTAAGGTTGGGAAAGTCCAACTGCCAATCCAACACTAAACCATGTCCCAAAGCGCTACAGCTACATGTCTGTTAAATACCTTCAGGGATGGTGACCCAACCAGTGCCCTGGGCAGCCTGTTCCAATGCTTAATAACCCCTTCAGTAAAGAAATTTTTCCTTATATCCAACCTAAACCTCCCTTGGTGCAACTTCAGGCCACTTCCTCTTGTCCTATGACTTGTTACTTGGGAGAAAAGACCCATCCCCACCTCTCTCCACCCTCCTTTCAGGGAGTTGGACAGAGCCAGAAGGTCTCCCCTCAGCCTCCTTTTCTCCAGGCTCAACACCCCCAGTTCCCTCAGCCGGGAACTCAGCACACTTGTGCTCCAGACCCTTCCCCAGCTCCATTGCCCTTCTCTGGACACGCTCCAGCACCTCCATGTCCTTCTTGGAGTGAGGGGCCCAAAACTGAACCCAGCACTCGAGGTTCAGCCTCACCAGTGCCCAGTGCAGGGGCACGATCACTGCCCTGGTCCTGCTGGCCACACTATTCCTGATCCAGGCCAGGATGCTATTTGCCTTGGCCACCTGGACACACTGCTGGCTCATGTTCAGTCAGCTGTCAACCAGCACCCCCAGGTCATTTTCTGCCTGGCAGCTTTCCAGTCACTCTCCCCCAAGTCCATAGCGTTCCATGGGGTTGTTGTGACCAAAGTGCAGGGCCTGGCATTTGGCCTTGTTAAACCTCCTACTGTTGACCTTGGACCATCGATCCAGCCTGGATTGTGAATGGTGATGCACAGTCCAACCTGCCACCTCGGGTACTGGACAGAGATCTCTGACAGCAGGCTGGGCAATGACACTGGAAATCAGTCCCCCTGGACCTGCTAGAGCTTTTTGGGAGTCACCATTAGTATCACAACTACTGTGGTACTTTAGTTCAAGATACACAATTTCTAGTACCTCCTAGGCTGAGCTGCCACGTAGAGTCATGAAAATGGGCGGTTATCTCCTAAAGCAGGAATCCTAAATGTTGCCCTTCCACTAACAATTTTTACCACTGGACAGGGGTTGGGCAGGGAGGGACAATTACTCAGCTTCTGATAAACAATAGTTCATTTCGCAAGACTATTTCCACCATTTGCACTAACTGCCACTTTTTTTATAGCAATCTCTGTTAAAAGACAGAAGATCTCAAGTATTCTTTTGGAAGGAAAAAAAAAAAAACCCTGATTATGTTAACACCCAGTATATTAAAGACATCATCCTAATACTGGGATACACCAAGAAGAAACCAGAATAATTAACCTTCTTTGTTTAATAAACTTCCCCAAAAATATCCTCAAAAAAGTATTTGGTAAAATTCTGTTCCTCTCTGCTCTGGTAAAGATTTTTTTTTTGTTAGTCCCTTGAGTGGTTGCTTAAGTCAAGTCTCACTGTAATTACACACCTCACAGCAGCGCTGGGAGCCTTAATTAAGAGAGTCACTGTAGGTGTGTTGTCAGACAGATACAACCTAGTCCTGCTGCAGGAGGCACTGGGATCCAGCTGCAGTGGGCATGTTAAGGGAGACAATTAAAGTTTGCAGAGGGTTTTGAGATCCTCCTGCAAAAAGCAGCATGGACACACCCAACAGCCTTTATTCAAAGCTCCTCAACTCCACCATCAGGGAGTCTGTGGTTTGGGGTTTTTTTAAAATAAAAATTCTCTCTGTACTCACCAGGAGATACTCTGCCACACCGCAAGATTTCATATTCTGCCCCCTCCTTTCGAAAAGTGTGACTCACCAGTTTCAAACGGTGACATTTCATTCCCAAACTATTCCGGGAGCAGCTGGCTCTGTAACACATGGGGATGTGGGGAAGAGGGAGGAGGGAGGGAAGAGCCAGATTGCAAAGTGAAAACCATTCATTCTCTCCCCCACACAGGTATGTGTTGCTTTTAAATTTCAGAATCACAGAATTTGGGAGATGCTGGTAAAGTCTGTCGGAAGAAAACAATAAAACAAGCACATTTCTGTAAAAAAATTAAATAAATCTGCACATGCCAGTGATGCAATTCCCTCTCAGCCAGGAGGGAACCAGTGGTTTGCTCTCCAGATCTAATAGATGTGAGGAAATGCACTGTCCCCACTTCTCACTCTTCTTATGAGTTTGAACCCCACAGTCCTGGACTGCTCCTTCCAACGGCTTCTCTGTGATGCAGACCCAGGGTTTAGTCATCAGCAATATCTTACTAACGATGAACAAATGTACGAGCGGTGGGAAGACGACAATAGGGGAATGACAAAGAAATCACTGTCAGCTCCCGGTCCCGAGAGTTTTGTGTCACACTGCAGCCTCCCATGGCTCGTGTCCCCGCTGTGGGGACGTCATTGCCGTAAGCGTCACACCCAGCACGTGAGGACAGGGCTGCTGCGGGCACCGGCCTCGTGGGCTTGTCAGCGCACACATGAAATTGCTGTCGTTGGTGCAGTGCCAAAGGCAGCAGCATAATCTCTCCTGGCCTCAGACCATAAATCTGTACATGGCTGATTGGCGTCACAGCAGCGATCCAGCCCCATTCATTAATGTTTGTAAAATTCCACGGGGAGGGAGCTGTGAGTGATGTAACCCCGCAGCCTCCCCAGTGGGAGGGTCGGGACGCGTGTTTGCGGTGTGCGAGGCAGCCTGGCACGAAGGCGCGGGCACAGCGGGCTGCAGGTAGCTCTGAATAGCATGGACCTACAGCTACCTGCGGGCAGCATGGATGTGAACAAATGTCATCGCTGCAGGCGAGTGCCAGAGGGGTGAGATCCTCAGGGTGGACTCAGAAAGGGCCAACACGGGATGGTTATTGTCTGTGTGTCCTCGACTGGGGTGCTGAGCACCAGCAGCTCGCTTTGCCTCGCACACGCTGTCACAGATGACGACAACACACCACCACACACCCTGCTATGCCTCATGCCCTGCGAGCTAATAACCCATCCCCGTGCATGTCTGCACAGGAAATGTTTGATTACAATTTCATTCATCTCCTCTGCTGCCTTTCTAAAAGGGAAGGTTGTTCTTGCAGCTTCCTCCACCCAGCAGCAGCTCAGGATCTTGGTTAGGCAGATTCCAGCCCATTCCCATTCCTTACCTGGGGAAGCCTTAAAGAAATCAGTGCTCATTCCAGGAAGAGGAGGTTGGCTCGCTGCTGGATACTGGCATGCAGCAGCAATGACCTTGGCTAGGTAACCATCTCCTGAATACAAAGATGGATATAAACGCAGCAATTCCCTTTTTTTAAGAA
>NW_010323516.1:3399-4166 GCF_000700745.2 Antrostomus carolinensis | reverse complement strand
TAGGGAAAGGCAGTGGTTTGTTAAATAAATGCATCTGTCAGAGCTGGATATTTTGGTTTTTTTCTCCAGCTTCTCTAAATGCCCTTCACCAGCAGAGAGGGGGAGGGGACCTGCTCTTTGAAGCCTTTTCCTTATGGGAATAGAAAACACGGAAAGAATTCAATTCTCTGCCACAGCCCAGCAGCACTGATACACGCTTCAAAAACCAAAGCCCAGAAGACAAGCTGGCTGGTGGGTGCTGGTGGCTCAGAGCCTGTATTACCCCCAGATTAGCCTTGCTCAATATCCAGCATCATTAAGTGTGTCCCCCCCCACCCCGTAGTGTTAAAGCACAAAAAAAGAAGAGGGGAAGGAATGGAGAGCAGGGAAGAAAAAAATTAGGAAATTCTGGGCAGAAAAAGAAGTGCTGTTAATTCAACTCTCTGATCAAAAGCACCATCTAGTGCAGAGCAGGATCACTGCAGCTGGCATCGCTCTCGGGCAGCTGCAGCCACAACAAATGGAATTTGACTTTCACCACAGGTTTGCCTACTAAAAAAAAAAAACCCCAAACCCCAAATATCACCATATGCACAGCCCGTGCTGTGTCTGGGTGAACAAGAACACGTCCAAAAATCGCTACCCTCTGTGTAAATACTTCTCCAGTGGAAATGTGTTCTCCTCCTCCCATCATCTTCCACCAGAGAATCGCAGCCTCCCCAAAACCCGCAAGGAACGAGGCACCACAGGAAAAGAATGATTTTCATGTTATAATTTGGGAGCTAAGG
>NW_010323516.1:0-3386 GCF_000700745.2 Antrostomus carolinensis | reverse complement strand
CGGTTCAAGGTCATGCAGGAAACCAGAGCCAGATCCGGGAATAGAGATCAGCCACCCTGGACCCGGGGATGCCTGAACAATAGCACAGCCTCTCCCTCTGTTGTCATTTAACTCTTTCCTAACCCACCAAAAAGCAGGAGAAGGGGAAGCTGGACACTTCTCTGCACATGTGCCTGCTGCCTTACAGCTCTTGGGGCCCCAGCCCTCAGCCCTTACCTGCTTTTCCCACTCTAAAACAAAGAGGGAAGGCAGCAGGGGAAGACAGGGTTGAATATCCTGAGATCAGCAAAGCTGCAGGTAGGAGATATTTTTATACACCAGGCCTGAGCTGTCCCCTCAGCAATTAAAGCGATGGAAATGGTACCTCAGCTTTGCCACATCTCTATTTCTGTGTGTGACAAAACATCACAATCTCCCCTGGAGGCATTAAAATGGTTGTGGTGAATGTTTGAGGATCTTTAGCTGCAGGAGGAGAGGATATTGCTCCCTCTTGCCCAGCTTGTAGGTTAGCTGCAAAGAGCAGGGGTTTGCAGCACGATCATACATCAGAAATGCAGTCTCACTCAGTCTACACTGTTTTCATACTGAGCTTGGAAATGCTGCAGTGCAGGGTCTGGAGAAGACAGTAATTATAAACAACCGCAACCAAACCTTATAGAAAATAGCTTAAAAAAAAAGAACAAACCAAAAAACCTCAGGTGGTGCAAAAACCTGTGAGTGCAGCAAACTGAACCTAGAGCAAAAAAATCTCCCCAAGAAAAGGGCTGAGAGATTAGTGACCAGGTGTCCAGCAAGAGTTCTCAAAAAGGAGTCTGATGTCTTTGAGTCAGAGCTCAGTCAGTCCCAAAGCAGAACTAAAACTGGCACAAAAATCAAGACCATCTTCTTGGGTCCACTGCCTGGAAGGGACACAGGCAACTGATCTGCACAGAGCTGCAGGGGCAAAGAATGGAAACAGCCCCAAGAAGCCAATATTTCTCTGTTTTCTACCTTAGGTCTCTGTTTCTTCCTCTAACAACCTAGTCCATTTTCATTCACTCCTATAAACCCAATCTATGGGGAGGAGGAGAGTCTGGAGTCTTGCATCAGAGGCTCAGACAAGAAAATCTTTAATCATGCCACAGCCTTTTGAACATTTACATTTTCCAGCCAAAGGCACAGTGAAATTGGGAGCTTTCAGTTCAAACTAGTTCAAGAATGTTTTCCCTGGTGAAGGTTTTTGTTACCCGGTGGGGATTTCTGCACAGATCTTTGCTCTGAGAGTAAGCAACCAAAGCTTTTCTTAAGAGAGATGCTACATCCTATACTCCTTGAAAAAAAAGGTGACAAATAAGAGCCTGGAAGAACTAGAGCACAAAATTGTTGCCCTAGAGAATAGGGTTAAAAGGCTGGAGATCTGCATTCAGTGATGCTTGCAGTAAAGCAGATGTCACCAAACACAAGTGCAAATAGTTCCTTGAGTTTGGAGATTTTTTTTCTTCTCAAAAAAGAGCTCCTACACTTCAGGAGGGCAGCAACAGAACAGCAGGATGTTTGCCAAAGAAGTGTTAAAAATGCTAAAAGGATTCCAGCCCCTTCCAGTTCTGGCCTGACACTGAGAAAGAAAAGAGGAGATTGAGTGCTAATAAAAACAACGGGGTCGTTTTAGAAAATTATATCATTTACCAGTCGGGCCTGTATGATCTCCAAAAGTCCTCAATTCAGGAGAAATTCCCCTCTAATGTTTCTGAAAACAAAGGCACATGCACACTTGAGTAAGTCACCCAACTATCATCTGATGTGCAATGGGTGAATCAGCAGTTTTAAATCAACAGTGAATTTGGTGCTAATTATATTAAGTTAACCTAAGAAAACAGAACCCAAATCAAAGCAACAAAGTCAAGCCCTAGTTCAGTGAATTCCCTTCTCCAATTAGGACTCCTGATTGACCCTTTGCTGACTCACTACTTGTACAATCCCTGCAGGGCACTTGGTTTCAATCAATTTTGCCAGCACCTGCCACTCTGGTGACAGACTATTCCCTGTTAAAATAAATAAGGTGTCAGATACCAGGTAAATGACCACAGGAGCTCGGATAGAGCTCTTGGGCAACTACTGTCCTGTAAGAAAGAGAATGTATTAGGCTGCAGCTCATCCTGCCCTGATTTGATGGAAAAAGATGGTCTGAAAAGGCTTTTTCCAGCTCTGATTTTAAGAAGAGTGATCTGACTGCAGCTTCCAGTGAGGTTGCTATGACATAAATTACATACATTACATAAATTACCTTCTTCTGTGTCTTTTGTTTTTCAATATTCATTTGTATAAATAAAATGGATTCTTTCCTTTCATTTCACATTGGTCCTGAAGCCAAAAAATTGCATTACCATCAGACCTAAAAAAAAAAATGTGATTTTTTTTAGGAAAACTTTGAATTCTTTTTTCCTTTTTCCTGAAATATTGATCCCTTAGTAATGACAATCTTACTGAAATTAATTCGCAGCTTCAGTGTTTTTTCCTTATTAGAAGAGAGGAGCAGAACACTGTTATTATAAAAGCTTGTGATAAAACTGTCTGTCAAATAGATGACATGAAAAGCTATCCTTTATCCCGCTGCTGTTCACAGGGAGAAGAGATCTGGGATTAACTGCCTTTGTCTCTGTATTTCCGACTGTCTCTGTAACTGTGCCTTCTGCTTACGTACACCGTAAGGGACAGGTGGAAAAGCTCCCGGTGCTGGGATGAAGCCATGCCACCCTTTCCTTCCTCAGGGCAGAAGCTCCTCACACCACTGAGCCTATTTAGACTTTGGAATTTTGGGATTATTGGGGTTTCAGGTTTGCAAAAGCCTGGTCAGATTTGTGCTACAGCCTGGCAATGTTTTATTGTCCCTTAGGAGCGCCATGACCTCAACGAGGAGTTTGAAAGCTCCAGAACCAGCAGCATATTCAAGCCCTGTTTCATCAAAGACAAACTGAAATGCTTCCATACCACCATTGCAGTCTGTGAGCATCCAAGAGCTCATTTAAAACCAAATAAATCAGATTTCTCCTGATCATGACTTTAAAAGGCACTTTGCAGAAGTGCCTCTTTTTCTCCTTCTACAGGAATTCACTCGTTGTTCCTCATGGTTCCTCAATGTTCACACATTGCACACAATACCCTTGCAGGCAATTTCTCCATCTTCACCTTTCATGCAGAGCTATCAAAGAAAAGACAGTTTAGGTCAGTGGAATCATCAACGTGCATGTAAAATAATGACCACTGAAAATGGGAAGTCTTCCAAGCTCGTTAGGGATCCTGTTTGGAGGCCAATTTGGCTATTACAGAAGAGTCCCCTAAAACAAGCCACAACCACAGTCCACCCAGTTCGACTGCTTAGGGCAGTGATTGTGCCCCTGTACTCAGCA
>NW_010323515.1:0-7263 GCF_000700745.2 Antrostomus carolinensis | reverse complement strand
GCTCTGCCGCCTCGGCACCGACTACATCCGCTTCGCCGAGTTCGTGGAGCAGTACACGGGACACGTGCAGCAGCAGGTACGCGGAGCCGCCGCTCCGCGGTGTTTGCCGAGCAGAGCGCCGCGGGTGCCGGTCCGGCCGAGCCGCCAGGGATGCGCGGGCGGCCTGCTGCCCCCACCCGCGCTTGGACAAACGCGGATGCCCGAGCAGAGCTCCGGAAAGCTCTGTGCCTGCAAATACGAGAGGACACAGAACAGCGGAAGAGGGACCCAACGTTCCTGGGGAAGCATGCTGTAATAATGTCTGGTCACTGCAGAGTGGCCAGGGCTTGTGAACTGTACGGGATGCTCATCCCTGTGTTGTAGTGAGTCCTCCTCATGGTTTGTGAGGAGCTTTGAGACCCAAGAGGCATGCAGAAGTACAAAGAGGTGCTGAAGTTACCAGTGGTTCCCAGCACTTGCATATATCCACAGAAGAGCTAAATATAACTCTGCTCAAGTAGCTCTCCTTGTGACAAACTTTTTTTTTTTTTTCCTGGGTGCTTTCTGGTGGGCTGAGGTGCATTTCAACATGTCTGGACCACTGGATGCTGGTGGATCGTTGCACAAAAACTGCATTACTCTTTAGATGTGCATTGGGGAGCTGATGGAGATTTTATTGTTTCGTTTCAGGACCATCATCCACCTCAGCAAAACCAGAGTGGATTACATGGCATTTATTTGCGAGCCTTCTGCACAGGTCTTGATTCAGTGCTGCAGCCATATCGACAGGCACTACTTGACCTAGAACAAGAGGTAAAGGAGAGAGACTTGGAACAAAAGGCTGTCCTGCTGCTGACAGATTGTGGAAAGTTGTAATTTCTGCAATTAATATGCTAAAAGTAGTAGTAGTTAAAGAGGAGACAAGGTATTTTCCTTTCCACATCAGGGATGTTTTCCAAATTGTTCCTGTGAGGTGCCATTGTAAATGATTCTTCATTCTAATAATTATTAAGTCCCCTCTACCTCCAGTTCAGTAAGTGCCCCATTTGCCTCAGAGCCCAGTACTATCTCAGTTTATTGTGATTTCTGTTTTCAGTTGTAAAGGTTTTGATTAATCTCCACTAGATTAGCAGCTGTCATATCTTGGGTACTGTCACCATCCAGTGGTTGTTACAGCCTAAAATGGGACATAGCCCAAAAATATGAGAGGGGGGGAAAAACAAAGCTGTGGGAACTAAAGATTTGAAATAGAGAGCCAAATGTGCTTTTTTGCTTATCCATACCTTATTTTAATTTTCTTTAATTGCTTTGTTCTTACAGTTTCTGGCTGACCCACATCTTTCCATCTCACATGTTAATTATTCCTTGGACCAGGTATGTCTTGTTAATAAACAGGTAGTGCTCTTCGGGTACTCTTATCACTCCTGAAGTCTAATAAGAAAGTGGGTGGGATAAATAAGGGTTAGTCTGTCATGTTGTGCCATATCTTTTTAATAACTCTATATTTGCAGTCCCTTAATCATGCTCAGAGAATCACTTGCACTTTGACACAAAGCTTAGGTTCTCCATCTTGACCCTTGTATGTTCCTCACTGCCTGTGTTTAGCCTGAACTGCAGCTGCAATATAGTAACTTCATGCACCTTGGTCCATTGGAGGAAGGACATTGTTCCTAGAGATTCTCATGTCATGTTTCTCATTTGTGGGGAAAGACAGATGATAGTTTCATTAAATTATTGTGATCAGATGCTGTCCACACTTACTCAAGTATAGTTTTTCTTTCTCCCTTGCACAGCAACCTAATTCAATATTTTGCTCCTTGTTCTGCAGTTTCAGTTACTCTTCCCCTCTGTGATGGTTATGGTGGAACAGATCAAGACTCAGAAGGTATAGTAAAATTGAACTAGCTTCTCTTAACAAGTTTCTTCTTTAGCTGATAAAGTCCTTTTTGCCCTCCCCTCAGACCTTTAATACTAGGAAAGAATGGTGTCAGTAGTGGGTGCCCTATTCCTAGTACTATTGTAAGTATTGAATAACTTGTGCAAAGCCATTTACACTGGATTTGACTTTTTCATTATCAGTATGATCTTTGATGACTTGCATTTTATAATCACAAGCATTGCATAGCACAAGATGCTGCCGGTTGGAGTTTCTTCTTTTCTGAGTCTGTTTTCTCCCAGTGTCACCTGAAAAAAATAAAAAGGCAGAAGCTAATGTTTTCAGAATCCAGAGGTGCTTAATTTTTGTTAAAGGAAATTTTTGCAAGAAGCTTGGGTCTAGAGCCCCACATGTAGAAGGCCTCTTTCTTCACTACATGGAGTATGTTGCATCTTTCTTTCTGTAAGACTTGTGCAGCTTGTGAAAGCATTTTCTTGTTAGCCAAAAGCATAGTGTTTAAATGTCTGAATAGGTCAGTACAGATCCAAATTGCAGACCTAGTCTGACCATGTTTTCTTTCTGCAGATTCATGGATGTCAGATATTGGAGACAGTCCACAAACATAGCTGTGGGGGGTTGCCTCCTGTTCGGAGTGCTCTTGAAAAGTATGTAGCTACAGTAAAGCTATTGTTTCATTCTTCTGTAGTAACTGGAGTTAGTGTCAAAGTGTTTATCTTACTTCTGAAAACAGTACCTGCAAAACAGGCTGGCATAATATAAAAGCAGGAGTAGCATGCAGGGAAAACTCATGGTCCTCATAATTTATCTAAAGCAGGATTGTGGCAGGAATTATGGCTTTCTCCATACTTGGGACTTAGAGCAGAGGAAAGTTCAGACCCTATGTTTTTTATTCTTTTGAGGTCTACATGAACTGTTTTGCATAAGGTAGACCTTTTATTGTTTTTGATCCTTCAAAAGGATAAATGCGGCTAGGTGAGGGTTGCTAGGTTTGTATGTCCTTGGGGAGACAGTCAGACTACTTCAAAGATAATTTTTGTTCATACTGAAATGGTAATTGGGTAGAAACAGCAGGACTGGGAAGCCACTGCAAACTTACTTACACTTCTGTTGTACTAGCAGATCTCCGTGGAGAAGCCACATATTCAGAGGATATGTTCGTTTAGTTTTGCAGGTGATCAGTCGGCCTTTCTCTGTTTAAAAAAAATAAAAAATGCCACATTAGCCATTTAGCACTTGCCATATTGCCTGGCTGACTGACTTTGCAGAATGATGTACAGTCAGGTTTTGGTTACTGTGTGACAAGGCCCCACTGTCTGCTTCTCTTGACTTCAGGATCCTGGCTGTGTGTCATGGAGTCATGTATAAGCAGCTGTCAGCCTGGATGCTGCATGGATTGCTACTAGACCAACATGAAGAGTTCTTTATCAAACAGGGCCCCTCCTCTGGGAATGTCCCTAGCCAACCTGAAGAAGATGACGACGACCTAGGAATCGGGGGACTTACAGGAAAACAGCTACGAGAACTGCAAGACCTGGTAAGACTGGAAGTCATAGTGTGGCATCCTCCAGTCCTTATGGAACTGAAAAAGAAATACATTGTCTTCTGCTTCAGTGCAAGCACTACTAGACTGGACATACACTGAGACGTGGTAGGATGGCAAATCAACAGGATATTGTAATAGGTTGCAGCTAGGCATAAAGGATAGAGACATACCATTTGGCACAGTTGGATAATCTCGGGGCAGAATGCTCTGTGGATAGAATCTGTATAGATGATGATGTCAGGTAATTGGAACTGCAGTGCTCACCTTGCTCTTGACTGACTCCTGATTCCTTCTGGTCAACACTGTGATCTGCTCAACATAGGCACTGGTGATCATGTGAGCAATTGCAAGGGAAAGGGTGTGGGGAGCTTGGGTGTTGATTTGCATCCTTTCTACTGGCAGCTGGGTCAGACAGCCTTTCTTGCACAACCGTTTGTGGTGCAAATGTTACCTAAGAGGGTAATAATACTGAGTTACTGGGGAAAAATGTGCTATGTGAGAGTCAAGAGGCTGCTAAGAACATGTCCAGGGTGCCAAGTTAAGCAAGGGAGCAACCTGCCAGTATCCTGGTGGAATGCAGTAACTCCTTATGTAGATGGCATACCATTAGAACGCCCTTGTGCAAAGCAGTTTTCTCAATGGAGTAATCTTCCATGCTTTGTATATCTGAATAGTGTCTGCATCAGGGATCAATGAGGAGCAACTGCAACTCTGTAAATTCATACTCTAGTTTACTGTGACTGTGTTAGTGCATGCATGCAACTTGTCTGTAAACACACCGAAGATTCACCCCTGAAATGCCCTGCATTGCGTACTAATTAAATGCCTGGTACGGGCAAAAATCAAGAGAAAACTGTAAAAGACAGTTAGTTAAAAATCTATTATTTCACTATATTGGATATAAGGAGAATGTGAAAATGGGTGAGTCTTCTAGATCCATGGTGGAAAACAGAAGCATTAGGAAGATGACACCAAGAGAGCCTAATTAACCCTCTTCTTCAGTATTATTGACTAACAGTGTTGGCAATTCTTCAGTCAGAGTAAAATAAGAAATCCTGAGTGTTGATGGGATAGACCAATAAAATATTTGGTTGTTACCTCATCTAAAAGTGTCAGAAGAATGTTAAGAGAAGAATTGCCAAGCTGTTAACATAAATATACAAACTCATACTTAACTCTCCTATCAAAATGAAGAATTTTGTAGATGGCAAATGTTCTCAAAAATTTGTTAGCACAGTGTTTTTTGGATTACGGACTAACTAACCTAAGTCTCCAATAACAAGAAAGCCAAATGAAATAACCAGTATTGCTTCTCTGAAGGAAAATCTTGCCTCTGTACTTTGAGTTCTTTATTAATACATTCACAAAAAAGTTAGTAACTTACTGTATTTTTTTAAACACGTTGCACAGGAACTGAGAAAATTGCCTAATTTACGCTAGCAAGCCTTCAGATCTTGAACCTATTTGCTCCCTAGGGGAGGTATTTACATTTGTCCCAAATCATGAGTGTTCTAGCAGCATTAAAACATATAGGAATGGGTATAGGGGAGGATTATTTTTTGGTAATGCTTATTAACATTGTTATGGCTGCAAAAAACCTAATGTAATGCAGTTGCAGCAAAAATTCCTTTTGCTGATGTAACATTATCCTTTGGGAGAGCCAATTTGCTGCTGTCCCACAAAGGTTTAGCTTCTCCTTTTCCTGCTTCTGCTCCCCTCTCTGATGAAAGCAATGTCTTCTCTGGGGAGATCTGCTAGCATACCCAGCAGTATAAAAAAGTTTGCAGGCTTACTTAAATTATGCAAATCAGGGTTACTACCTTTCTACTTACTTCCAGTGTACTTGGAGTCCTCCTCCCTCCTGCACCCCACCTCTTTACACACCTTTTCTATCTGGTTTTCTCACACTTTTTTTTTTGCTTGATTTCTTATCCCTGACAGCGCTTGATTGAGGAGGAGAACATGTTAGCTCCATCTCTAAAACAGTTTTCTCTGCGAGTAGAAATGCTGCCTTCATACATTCCTGTGCGGGTTGCTGAGAAAATCCTCTTTGTGGGAGAATCTGTACAGATGTTTGAGAATCAAAATGTTAACCTGACCAGAAAAGGTAAGGAACACCTTTCTTGCAGCCTTTGCTCAGTTATGAGCGACTGACAAGTATCTTCCAAAATGCCGTATTAACAAATTCCTGAAACAGTCGCTGACTATTGGTTGATACCCTTCAGAACATATGGATGGTTGTGCCAGGACAGAGTAGTGGTCCCAGTGTTCTGCTTCTGATTGATTCTAAGGGAGTGGTATAAGAACAGGATGAGTAAACAGTAACACTTTCCTAACATAGTCTCCAAGTTCCCAGTAACAAGTCACCAAGTGACTTGGTCTGGATAAATAAAGTGATTGCAAAGGTTGTGTTTTTTCTTTTCAGTTTGCATCCTTGTTCCTGAAGGATGCAGACAGACACAAGGTCACATCTTGTTCTGAGTGTCTATGTTGCAGAATGGTGTCATGGGATTAAAATGCGTCCACAAACATAAGAAATTCATTGCAAGGTGGTCCCAAAGATTGCTGTGGAAGACAGATGATCATGACAGAACGTTTAAGAGAGACAATTCCAGTTGATGGTTCTCTTCGAGAGCCTGATAAGTTTACACTGGAGATGGTTTTGGAAATATATTCCTACACCAATTGGGGGGGAATGCTGTGGAGGCTCTATCTTGAGCTTGTCTATGCAGAAGTACTCAAATGACTTAAGTGATGTTGCAGAGAACAAAGGACCAATTAAATTGGACTGTTTTCTTGCCTTAGGAAAAGCAAGGTGAAAAGAAATTGGTCTTCTAGCTTAGTTAGTAAAAAAAAAAAATAAAAAAATCCCTAGGTTCAGAGATTAGGATAGATTTGAAATGGACAGGGATAGGTGGAGAACCAAACCAACTGGTTAATGTGGCAGAAATGTTGTGGGTTCAAAGAGCTAGCTCAGTCCTAGGAAAGGGGCTGTTAGTAGCAAGCATTTACATAGAAAATATTTTGGATTTTTACTAATCCACAGCACTGCATGTCAGGGGGCCTACAGGAAGGCTGGGAAGGGACTGTGGACAAGGGCAGGGAGTGGCAGAACAAGGGGTGATGGCTTGAAACTGGAAGAGGGGAGATGGAGATGAGATCTGAGGAAGAAATTCTTTGCTGTGGAGGTGGTGAGACACTGGTCCAGGTTGCCCAGAGAAGCTGTGGCTGCTCCTCCCTGGAAGTGTTGAAGGCCAGGCTGGATGAGGCTTTGAGCAACCTGGTCTAGTGGAAGGTGTCCCTGCTGCTGGCAGGGGGGTTGGAACTGGATGAGCTTTAAGGTCCTTTCCAACCCAGAGCAGTCTGTGATTCTATTAAGTGTCTGTTACTGTAACTGTTCTTGCAATAGTAGTCTTGTACCTTGGTACTTGTACTTTGAGGCCTCCTCAACTTTATGGTCCTTGCCAGACCTGAGATGGTGCTGCCTGGACAGCCTTTCTGCCCCAGTGTGCTGGAAGGGGTCTGCACTCCAAATGGTATTCCTTTTTGTTGTCCAAAACATTTTTCTCATTGCTGCTCAGGCTCCATACTAAAAAACCAGGAGGACACATTTGCAGCAGAGCTGCATCGACTCAAACAGCAACCGCTTTTTAGTTTGGTGGACTTTGAATCAGTGGTTGACTGGATACGGAGCACTGTTGCTGAGGTAAGGATCCTAGGAAGGATAACTACTATACAGGCCGAGGAGCTCTTCAGTCTTGTGAATGACTGGGAAAAGAAGGAGGCTCTTTAGAATCAGTGATTTAACAAGTGTGTGAATGCTGCAGGTAGCTTTCATGTTCTT
>NW_010323514.1:0-8172 GCF_000700745.2 Antrostomus carolinensis | reverse complement strand
CCAAAACCTTGCCATGCAAACCCAATGCATACTGTTAAAATGGAACTGTTGAAAATGCTTTGCCAGGGCTATGTTTCAGAAATGCGTCTGAAATAACTCAGGAAACACTGATGCTGATGATGAATAGAGGGTTAATTCTTCTGTTGGTGTAAAACAGCATAGCTGGTAGATTTGTGCTGATTTATGTTGGTAAAGCCCAGAAAATAGAAGGGATATATGACAAACAAAGGATGCTATATTTATTTCATAACTGAAAAATACTTCATAACTTAGGCACACCATTGACATGAATAAGTTATGAAAAATCTTCACAGCCAAAAGAACATAATCATCCTTCATGTATAACAGATTTGTTTATTCTGTAAAGATTCATTTCAGTTGATTAATTATCAGTATCTGCTGATGGTGGAGGTAACAAGCCATCTCTGATGAGAGAATCATTTTAGGACATGCTCAGAATATTTTATCACCTAGCACAAGTCGTGTATGCTTAGAATATTTATCATACTGTGTACTAATAGTGTCACATTTTTAAAGCTAAGTACTGAATATAAATTATATTACAGATGTAGGAGTTATCTATATTTTTCTTGTTTTTTTTTTTTAATAGGGAGGATATTAAAAAAAAATTTAAAACACAGTAACAGTTGTGTTTGCATGTCAAGTGCTGAACTGTGCTGCTGGATTAAATCATTGTTATTCTGAACCAGTAAAAAAATTTGCATAAGTGCAAATGCCAGCTCCTAACAATACCATCAGAATTGTCTCTGCGTACACCAAATCCAGTCTGTACCAGCCACATTGCACGCTCGTTGCCCATTATTCACAGATGGAAGTTAACAAGATGGAGGTTTACCAAGGGATAAATTACCTTCTTTTTCTTGCAGTTTTATTTGTTAAATAAACAAAATTGCAACATCTAGTTAAAATGCCAAAAGAGGGATTAAATCTTCTCAATTCTGAAGCATTTATGAATAGGAAAACATTATAATAAATCTGACAGTCCCTGCAAAATAAAGATCAAAAGTAGATCAGATTTTCAACACAGTATATTAATTTGCTATTTATAAAGTTAACCTAGTCACCAAAGTACCTAGAATGTAAAGCATTATCTGTAAAAAGATAAACTGAAATCTGTTAATAAATCCTTTTGTCAAAATGTTGGTCATACTTGAATAGACATACTACTTTAACCAGAGTTTATTCACAGATGAGACTAGTCATCATTTAATAGAACATGTCTATGTCTACAAGGTGTATAGAAGAATATCTGCACACACTGAACATATGTTCTGTGCAAGAGGACAGCTGGATTTTAATTAGCCAAGACTTTGCAGAAAGTAATAGAACCTCTGCAAATTTTTGTACAAAGCAGTGAGTTTCTCTTAGCTTCAACAAACTTACGTTTGAAAATATAAACATTTGGTCATCTTGAAACTCAGTGTTTTCCTTCATTCTCCAGCCAAAACCCATAATTTTTTATTTGCCATGGAAATACAACATTTATTAATTATTAATACACATTTCCGGAGGACCCATTTTGAGCTAGTCTTTTTCCATAGCTGAAGAAAGATGCTCTAGCTCAAAGTCCATTAAAGCCAACTGGAGCTTTTCCATTAGTTTCAGTGCTTTGTTTAGACTCTAAGAATATCACACACCTGGTTATTTACAGCTCTGTTATCAGCATATGCCAGTTTTTGCTATTTGTTTTGTTAAAACGAGATGGATAAAGACAAAAGTTCAAAAGGTTTTTAATGACTTACAAGACTGGAAGCATTGATAGCAAGTATGTTTACCTAGGGAAGATGATAACTTCTAATTATTTGGAGTACTTGTTTTTAATTCCATTACCAAGAAAAGCAGGTGACATTGCTTTTGTATGTGTCTGGTCAAAAGTCAGATGTTAGCTGGTTTCAGCCAGGTCTGAGAGGAAAGTAGCAGCTTCAGAGGTATTACACTCCTCCAGGTTTTGTGAAAAACAGCAGCTTGCTAAAGAATAGAGACTTCTTATTGCTTCTACTGAAGGACAGACTACACTGTAAATTCATCTCTTAATAGACTCCAAAGAATCCATATACAGCAAGAGGCTAGGAAAACCTAGGCACGGGGGAAGAAGTCAGCCTGGCTAGTGGTATCTTTAAACTCCAGAAGAATCCACAGGAAATCAGATTTTCTGGGTTGCTCTGCTCACATGGTTGATTGTTTCTCTCCTCTTTTCTCTTTTCATTTTGTTTGTTGTTGTTTTTAGTTTGGTTGGAAACAGACTTGGAGAGGTGGGAAGAAACTATCTGGATCTATGGTTTCATGCTTCAGAAGCAGGCATCATACAACAAGCAGGATGAGTTGTATGATGAGTGGTGACTCAGTAAAAATGTGTCATGCGGCTTTTGTGTTCCGTGTCTCAAAGTTTTTCTAGCCAGATGTCCACACTGTACATGTCAAAAGAAGATTTTAGGGGCTTTCAGCTGAGTTCTTGAGTGCATGTTTTGATTGTTTAGTCCACTATTTCTGCAGGTAATAAGACTTAAACTATAATTACAGAAAGTCTCACTGATATCAATAGGAAAATTCCCATCTGAGAATATGATTTATCCTCTGTTAGATTTTGTGGGTGGATAGTGATGTATAAGGCAGAAGAGAATACAGCTCTTTTCTCCCTTTCCACTGCTTCTATTACAATAACAGGGTTAATCAGATGTGAGTCAGCAGAGTGTCCTTTTCCAGGGAGAGAGAGGAAAATTTGCAAAAGAGAAAAAATGTTCATCTCTGCCATGGTGAAGAGAACCACTTTGTCATGTACTGTTTTGCTTGTTTGTATTAATATAGAGTAACTTCAAGTGCACATCATTGAAATGTTCTTTGCCTGGTGAGGGAATCCATTAACTTAGCCTTCTGTAGGAGCATCAGAGAAGTAGTCATAAAATGCACTTGAGTCCTGTGTACTTTTCTCTTCTTCTGGTATTTCCCTGTCAGTGCAGATCATGTACAATCACCATGAAGCTCATTACTAAATTCAACCAGATAATGCAAATAGATAAGGTATAACTCTCGCTACTGAGATTTGAAAGCAATACCTTTCTTGAATCCTCAGCCTCAAGTCAGATGCTAAGTTGATCACCAGCACTGAAGAGCTACAGGTCAGTTGTTCTTCCATAAGGGAGTGGCATTTTCTTTGAGCACGGATCCACTCACTTTCATTTTGCCTCTTTGAGACCAGGCTTGATGAGGTCCACGTAGAAGCTGAACCCAAAGAACATTTGGAACTTCAGAAGAGTATTGCTGTCTACTTAATAGTATGGCTTGTATCTTTATCTTGTATCTTTAAGAGACTCCTGAAAGACCCTGCTAATAGTGTTATATTGTTCAGAAACTCGTATAGAATAGCACTTAGCGGCTGGAACTCTCATAGTGAATGAGACACATCGGTCAGACTTCTTGACTCTGGGTGGCTGCAAAATGCAATGCTTATCTCCTACTCTGTCAGGCTTGTATTGGTTCCCAAAGAGTTCCTAGGTATAGAATGGAGATTTTGGTCTTGCTTTATTTGCCCTTAAAAACTAAGCAAACTCACAGCCTTCTCTCTATTCCTTTGTACTTGATATCAAGTAGGAGACTCATATTCTGCGAAGGCTGGGCATGAGCAGAAACAACCTTCAGATCCAGAACATGCTCTCCTTTTTATTCCGAAAGACCCGTGTTTGCTGACCTGCAGTGGCTGTTGCAGAACCCATTGTTCAGTGCTTTTTGGACAAGACCCGAGGAGATGAGTTCTGATCAGTTTTTGTGGAATTGTCTATCTCACTGCATTGGCACATTTTAAGTGAAGCTTAATGAATCAGATCTTTTGAGAGTCATATTAGTCCAAGTCAGAGCATTATCTCTGGAGGAAAGAAAATATTCCACGAGTGATTATGTAGAAACAAGCTGAGGCTGAAAAAGAAACCACTAAGAAACCACTCTATATTTCAGGGAGGAACTTTAGATACTTAGGTTAAGTATCACGATTGCTGAACTTTCAGTTTCCCTTCAGGCAGATCTTCTGTATTCTTGCTGCTAAAATGAAAGATATTCACTTTAATGCCACAGAGTTTGAAATACTTATGTAAATCATTAACAGGAACCATTTATTCTGACCACAGCTACATGGTCTAAAGTTGATATTTGGAATCTGTTAATCATTACTCGTCAGCTACTTGCTGCATATCAGAAGGTGATTCCAAGCACTCCTGCCAGCCTTTCAGAGGTCAGTACCTCTGCCTCTCTTTGCATAAGTAACTTGCATCCAGCTTCTGTTAGAGGCTCTGAAATGCCTAGTCAGATCTTTTAAATAACCTGTCTAGTGCCATCTAAAGAGATATCCTAAATTCTCTGGGTCACATCCATGAAAGGATGATGAAATGGCTGGGAATGCGATCCCGGTTGTGTTTTTTCTTGAATAGAGTCTCTTGGCACCAGAGTCCCACAGAAGCCTGCCTGTACAGCTCTGCAGGTGCCCAGATGATGTCTCCACTCGGGTCCTCACCTGGCCCATTCCTCATAGAGCTGAAGAGCTTAGTTCATAGCTCAGCCAAGGTTTAAAGGACCAGGAATTGGCATTGCCTTAGAGGTCATGATACAGCCCTCTAAGGGCCTTCAGATGCTGAGCCGATTTTCACACAGTGTGACTTGCAGTGACATGCATGTCATGACAGCCAGTGAAAGCTTCAGAAATACCTGCAGAAGGAAATGGCGGTGCTCCCAGTTGCTTGGTGGCTGCTAATTTGAATTATTCCTCTCATATTTTGCTCTGGTGCAAAAAAATATCTTGATCTTTCCCCAAAAGCTGTTCTGTGTCCTTGGCTGCTCCTCATGAAACTCTTTATCTGACCAATTGCCTTTCTCTCCTTGGTCCTTATTTAATTCTTTCTGCCACTGAGCAGCCTTCCCCACTCTGACTCATTTCTTATCCTGATATTTGCAGCCTCATCCCTCTTCAGTTGATCTGGTTTCCTCCTCAGCCCAGTGCTTGAAGCCCTTTGCCATTCCCTTTACATTTTTTCAATGGCTCCTTTTCCTCAGTCTAAGTTTTCTTACCTCAAACTCTGCTGTGATTTCCCAACATGTCAGTTCTGACTAGTTTCTCTTGTGCCCTAAATGAGCCATTTTATCCTCTTTTGTGCACTGAAAACAGAAAATAAATTCTCCAGTTTTAGTTAGGATCTAAAGTGCTGCATTAGTCAACAACAGCAAAGAATAGTCAGTCATTCCATGGAAATGCGGAGAGCCTCCATCCTTCAGCTGTTGGCTCAATGTAGAAAAAATATTTGAAGAATTTAGGTACCAACGCTGAGCAAACCATACTGAGAATCTGCAGATTTCAAATTTTCCAAAGTTTTAATCTTGTCCAAATTAAATCATTTTACTGGCATGAGGTAATAAAAAAGCACATCCCTCATACAAGCATTAGCTGTCTATTAGTTTTCATCCATCTCTTCCAAAGTACGATGGATGCCACAGCTAACTTTCTGAAAACTTTTCTAGCATTGAGAGAACATTCTTTTCATCTTGTTCTTCAAAATGACTGCTTCAGTTTTGCTAAAACTTTCCAACAAATGTCACTGTGAGCCAGCCAGCTACCAGGGAATATTCTGGCCCAGAGTGATGAGTTGGTATGTAAGCAATTGAAACTAAGGTCTAGCAATGGAAAATGCTGAAAAAACTATATTTTCTCTCCAATTGTATGATAAATACATTATTTTTACAATCTAATTTTTTTCTTTATTGCATTCTTTTCTTTTTCAAGACATAGGATGTAAGTAGGTACAATTAGAAACAGTACAATAGCATAAAAATAAATTTGTTTGTTGTATCAAAATGCTACATGGGAGATTCCACTTGCTCTGAAGAACAGGACAGGTTGCAAAAAATAGCTCAGAGGAAAAACAGTAATTTTTGTCAGAATTAAAATACTTTGTATGTTCAGTCTTCTAGAAAGATAAATGACTGCACAGAATGGGCTGTATAGATAGTCTTGACATCCCTTGAAACAATCATTGTTCAGACACTGTAAAGCCTCAGACAAGTATGTTTGTCCTTAGAGAATGACAGAAAATTAAAACAGATTAAAAATATTTACTTTGGCAAGACAGAACCAAAATTTCTGAGGCAAAATGTTTTTTGACACAGTTGTAGAAGTAATCGTGTAACAGTGGAAAGCATTCCAGCTTGAAATGGGATTTGTACAAATCACTGATTTCTATGTTGCCTTTTGCTTCAGCTACCCAATTTTATTACTGTAACTATTCTTTAATTTAGAGCTAATTGTAAATGTAGGTTGAAAATGGATTATAAATTTATATTTGCAAATGCAAAAGAAATATCAATTCTGCAGTACTGCAAAAAATAAAAATATTTACTTGAATAAAACTTTCGATGCAAAAGTTCTGATCCCAGATTTAAAAACAAAATCTTCTAGATTACAGGTATTATTTCAACACTCATGGATTAGCTGTTCTGTAGAGATACACTGTTTCTTACAGTTTCTCTCAGGGAATTAATTCTTTGGGATGAGCAGTACCTTAAAACATAATTGTTTTCATGGGGGAAAGTACTGCCACTCCTGAATTTAGAAGTTGGAGTTAATAAGTATCACAGACCCCACCTTTAGGTTTGCACAGTCCTTTTGCTGAATAAGTCAAGGAAAACAGATTGCATTGACAATATGCACCACTCATTTTTAGTGGGAACTGAAGTTTGACATGCCACAGTGTAGTCTTACAGCTTTCCAGAGTGGAAATCACATATATGTGACTGTTTTCATATGATGCCTGGGGGAAATTCTGAGTTCAGGCTACAGTAGTCATGCTGGATTAGCTGGAAGTTGAGGGAAAAGATTTTTAATAGATGCACAGAAATAAAACTTTTTGAAGGCTACTGCTGTTGAAAGACATATTTAGCCAAGAATAAACCAAAGACTGAACTGAAGGATTTAATTGGTTAATTCATAGATTAATTAATTATAAATTGTATCATATTCAGTGATTCTCAAGAAACAAAATGAAACAGTACTCTAATTTTAACCTGAAGTCTTTGTCGTTAACTATAAATCTTAGTTCTCATTAACGCAAAGCAAATACAATCAATATTCTTCCATTACAGAGATGTATTGTTAGTTCTGAGAAATTCAGTTTATCTTCAGTGTACTCTGTTTTGTAAAAGACCACTTTTTGAGCTGAAGGACATTCCTGAGAACTTGTCTTTTTCTTCTGAATGTTTTCCTGTAATCCTTTCTGCACTGCTGTGACATTTTTAAGCTGCAGATCTCCAGTGTTGTTTTCCAAGGGAAGCTATTTCCGTGGCCTGAGCAAGTGAACTGTGCAAAACAGGCCACAGAGCAGGAAAAGGAGAATGAGCGTCCGGAGGAAAACAACCACAGCTATGAACAACAATTGCAATGACTGAACTGGGGGGAGTCTGAGGTTTTGCGACTCTCCAACTAGCCTTTAGAAAGCAAAAGTAGATTCAGGTCACAAACTTGTTTACTCACTGGAACAGTTTTGTGATGTGTATTTTCCTTAAGGTCCCAGGCAGGCAATTTCTGCCAAGGAGTGTATGACAGCGTAAGCAGTGCTTAGACTTCATATTACAATTAAGGATATCCACAGTAAGATTCTGTTAAGGAAACTAATCACATTCTCCAGGAGCAGATCTGGTGGCCTTGATTCATATAAGTTAAAATCCTTCTGAAGTCTATGGGATTATTTATTGGAGTGGAGAAGACTCTAAAGAAAAATAAGCCATTGATTCAAACCCTGTATACAGACTACAGCTTTAGGTAAAGCTGATTATTTGCCCACACTGTGCGTTCTGGCATTTATAGTATTTGACCACTGGCTATGAGAATGCAGTCACAAGAGCATCTTATTATTTACTCATGTCTCTCCTTCTCCACTCATGTCATACCATGGTCATAACCGATTCAGTGACCAACTTACAGAAGTGTGTCTCTGAATAATGATGAGCTCCAGCATCTCTCTCAAGATTTGTTCTGAGCTTTGTGGAGACAGATTCATATGTAGGACTGTGTCTGCTTGTCTAAAAATTGTCTGTTGTAAATACGAGAGAATGAAGATGGGAAGAACATTTAAAACATTTTCATGCCGAGAATAGAATCATAGAATGGTTTGGGTTGGA
>NW_010323513.1:0-1237 GCF_000700745.2 Antrostomus carolinensis | reverse complement strand
GAGGAAAGGGGGGGCTGGAGGTGAGGAAGAGGAGGCTGACTGGTGATGAGGGCTGCTTCCCAGTCCTGACCCTCCACCCCCTGCCAAGGTGAGAGAGTTTTTCCATCCAGAAGGGAAACAATTTCCTCCTGATCCCAAAACTCTCCCAATTTCCACCCTCCTGCCCTGAGCCACGAAAATCACAGAAATTAACAAAAATCTGAGGTTCTTTGGGTCATTTGGTGCCTTTCTGAGCTTGTTCTGCCTCAGCCCAGTTTACACTCCCCTTTTTTCCAGTCCCAGCACTGGTTCCTGTGGATTTTCTCCTCTTTTTCTGTCTCCTGTAACATTTTCCTGCCGGTCACAGCTCAGGTGGAGCCATCGTGGGTGTTCCCCTGGCTGTGGGTCACTTGTAGGGATGGGAAATAGTGTCAGCATCATGTGGGGTGTTTATATAAACCCCCCCCCCAGCTTATGGCACTGGTCCCAGTTTGGACAAGGGTGGGAATAAACATGTAGAGACTTGACCTGTCATTCAACTTTCACTTCCCTTCAGGATCTCAACCTGTTTTAAGGAACATGGTGACCTGTAAAATGGTTTGAAACCTCCTTACTGCTGAAGAATCTGTTGTAAAAGGAGTTGGGTGTCATTTAGAAACACCCCCCCCCTCCCCATTAACTGATATTTTTGTGTATTAACAACCAAAAATTCACTTGGCAATTAATTTTATCGATTAAATCAGAAGTGAATGTTGATGACACTTAAAAAAAAACCCACAAAACAAACCCAAAAAATGAGATTTTTCAACAAATCACCACGTGTTTGGACAATTCTCTTTCATTTTTAACAGGTATTATTACAACAAGAGGATTCTCCACAAGACAAAAGGCAAAAGATTTACTTACAAGTTCAACTTCAACAAACTGGTGATGCCCAACTACCCCTTCATTAACATCCGACCTAATGGTGAGTGAGGATTTAAAAAGCTCCTGCTTTTAAATCTGCGACCTTTTCAATTCTCTCTCAATTCTGCTGCTTTTAGACCAAAAAAACAACTTTTCTTTAACCAATTTCTACCTCTCCTGCACTTAAAAAAGACCCTCAGGACAATCCTGCTGGGGTGGGAACATCTGGATGGTGATAAAACCTTTTCTGGAGGGTTTTTTTCCCCCTTGGGTTTGTCACAGACTCATCTCTGGCTGGTTTTTTTTTGGTGATATTTTGATTTTTTTATTTGGAGCTTCAATTCTGCTGCTT
>NW_010323512.1:0-1286 GCF_000700745.2 Antrostomus carolinensis | reverse complement strand
CTGAGCAGTTGCAGGGCCAAAGGGCACGGGAGAGCTGGGCCAGGGGGCAGGGGACAGCAGCACCCACAGCTCCAACATCCCCCCCTTGGGCTTGGGGGAGCAGACAAGCTGGTGCCTCTGCTGTGGATGGAAGAACAAGCCCTTGCCAAGGCTGTTGCCACTGGGATGGAATTTTGGAGTTCAACTGGGCCCAAGTAGATTCTGCCTTTGGGAAAGGTCTGGGAAAAGGCAGGAGCAAAGTCCCCGTTTCCATTCCCCCAAGCTCCTCAGCTGAACGTCATCTGAGAGCAATGAGCATTTGGGACACCACCGTGGAGCGGGCGAGGAGAGTGGAGCCCATCAGGTTGCACAGAGCAGCCCTCGCCCCGGCGCACTGCTGGGTGCTCGGTGCATCCCTGCTCGTGCCCTCCTGGCTCCAGCCCATGGCTCATGGCCCTCCACCCCAACACCTCGCTCCTGGGCACTGAGCTGGGGACAAGGCCACCTGGCACCCAGCTGCCCAGACGGCAGCTCCCGACAGCCAAATGCAGCACCCATGGGGCCAGCACCCCTACCCACAGCCTGGCCTGTCACACACGCTCACCCCAGCCCATGTCCCCTGCCCTGTCATACTCGGGGGGACACAGCAAATGTCAAAGCTGAAAACAAGATGCACCCCATGACACGGAGGAGTCAGTGCTTTTGTCCCCAGTGTTGGCCCTAGTCCCAGCATCCCGACACAGGACAGGAAGGGGTCAGGGGGCTGGGGAGCCCCTTCCTGTCATGGGGCCCTGGTGGGGCATCACCCAGGGCCAGAGGCTTCCCAGGGGCCAGGGGTGCTGGGCGGCTCCTGCTCAGGCTGGGCATGATCCCAACAGCCCGGCACTGGGCAACCACAGCCAATGCTGGAGTAGCCCACGGATCCTTTTGTGGCACGACAGAGCAACCCTCAGCCAGCCCTGCTCTACCCCTGCTCAGCAGCCTCAAGCATGGCCCTGGAGCTGCTGCACCTGGGGGAAATGTCCCTTCCCAGGTCTTGAGGGCAAAGCTTTGGCCCAGCTCCCCGGCCCATGGCACGTCCCCACCTCTTGATGCTGGTACTGCAGTCTGAGCAGGGCTGAACCCTCCTGGGGTGATGCCCTGGGGGCTCCGGGCGCAGCTGTGCTGGGAGGAGGGCAAGGAGGCACCTGGCAGGGCCCTGGGTGTCAGCCGGGGACTGCAGGAGGTCTTGGCCCTGCAGCACAGGGCAGGGGCAGGGGTGCTGGTGGTCATCCCTTCCCCACATGACAGGAGACAAGCACAGACCT
>NW_010323511.1:371-2979 GCF_000700745.2 Antrostomus carolinensis | reverse complement strand
TTTTTTGGGGGGTGGTGTGAGCACACAACATACTTGTGGTATTGAGCTTTGGGGAAAGATGCCTCAACTCTTCGGGGGTGAGAGACAGTCAATGCCAAAGGAGGGAGCAAGGAGAGCAAAGAGCTTGGGTTGGGTTTTTTTAGCGTGTCTCATCCGCAATCCGGATAATCCACCCACGGCTAATTGAAGGGTGGTGGTGAGGCTGAGTCAACCCACCTCGAATCAATCGCAGGTTCCCAAGCGCGACGGGGAGGACCCATCGCCCGCGCACCCACCAGCACCCACAGTATTTTAGCACCTACTTTTCTGGCCAGATAAAGGATCCTGGGTTCTTTTGGGATGCGAGGTGCAATATCCAGCTGCAGGGTTGTAATTTATAATTTTGCCAGAAAATCCAGGGATATTAAACCTCCTCCAACCTGCTGAGCGTCAACCCAGGTTGCTGTTCGCTAAACCGCGGGGCTGGTCCCATCCCTGTCACCTTCCTCTGCCACCCAACCCCGTGTCAACACAGGGGAGGATATTTCACCCTCCATCCTGCCCTTCCAGGGGTGGGTTCCTTCTTCTGCTCCAAAAAATGAGGGAGAAAACAGGGATTCCTCCAAATCTCTCATCCCAAATGCTTGGCAGCTCGCTCTTACATCTGGCTTATTTGGTTCATCAAGGTGCCTGGTTAATTACGATCTCCTTTAGCATTTCTTATCCCTCCCCACCAGCTCACCCTCCTCTGCCTTCAGCCTCTATCACCTCTGTCACCCCAGCAGCACACGGGTGTGAAGACTTCATCCCATCACAGCCTGCTTTGGGCTGGATTTCATAACAAATCGCTAATTTAGCAAAGATTTTCATCCTTCTCCAGGGTTGAAAAATCACCCCGGGGTTTTTATCTGTGTCACTGGGTCCCTGTGACCTCCTTGGCTTTGTCACAAACCTCCCCCTGCCCTTCCCTGCAGCCACCCGAGCAGTGTCACAGCGTCACTTCGCTGAAGTCACTTGACTGGTGAAGATCACGGTGTGTTCTGAGATGGTGTTTGCGTTGGTTGGGTCTCACCAGCCAAGGAGCAAAGGGGTGACCCAAGGGACTCATGAAATACCCAAGTGACCAAAAATATCCAAGGGGACACTGCTTTGTATCTAGGGGTCCCCTGGAATGCCTGGGGGGGGGGTTTTTGATTTTGGGGGGATTTGGGGGTTTTGCAAGAGCCATGAGGCATCGGTGCCTTCAGCAGCATCTTTAACATCCCAGGAGCATTAAACCATCAACAATGGATTAGTGGAAGAAATGGAAATACAGAAAAGGGCCGGGGAGCTCTCAAGGGGCTGCAGAGGGGTTGGGGGGCTGATGTGTCCCCCACCTCAAGGGGTACGAGGGCCGGATCCGGCTCCTCACAGCATCCTCCAGCCCACAGCTGGCTGCGGCCGGCAGCAGGAAGCTCTGTCTGCATCCGCCTCTGCCCGCCTGGCCCCGGGCTTTTTTTGTAACATAACTAACCTCAGGCTTGTGAGGAGAAACCTGATGCTGTGATCTGCAGACTAATTAGATTAAAAAAAAAAAAAAAAAAAAAGAAGAAAAAAAAAAAAGAAAAAAAAGTTAAAAAGTTAAAAAAAGTTAAAAAAAAAGAAAAAAAAGAAAGAAAAAAGAAAAGAAAAAAGTTTTAAAAAAGAAAAAATAAAAATGGGAAAAAAGGAAAAAAGAAAGAAAAGGAAGGAAAAAAGAAAAAAAAAATTCCATGGATGCATAATTAAAATCTCAGCCTTCACTTGGAGAGATGCTCCACGCTGCTCCCCCTCTATACAGGCACATCAACTTTGTGATATATTAAATTTAAACTGTTTTGGTTTTTTTTTTCCCCACTGGAATTAGTTAAAAATTACATTTTCCATGTGCATTTTTTTGTTTCTTTCGTTGTTTGTTTTATTTTTTTTAAAAGGAAACACTGGGTCAGATTTGTTACGTTGCTTTTGTGCCTGAAGCAGGAGGAGCTTTAATCACTTTAATTATACTCAGGCATAGCAGCCTGGAATATTTTTAAAGAACAATTTGAAGAAAATAATTACATATTAGAGAAACTGTGTGGGGCTGCATTGCTGTATAGAAAGACAGTGTTGTGGGTTTTTTTTTTCTTTATGGACTTAATAACAACAAAAAAATATAATTACCAGATTTTTCCTTTCCCAACATGCACTAGATTTCTGCAGAAAGTCAGTATTTTCATTAAAAAGCGAGGTTTTATTTTTACAGAGCAATGACCTGACAATCATCCCCCCCCCCACAAGTCTTGTGCAGGTTGCAAATCTTTACATTTCCAGGGGAGAAATGTGGGGAGGGGGAGAGGGGAGGGAGGGGACCTGTGACACCCAGTGATGTCCTTGGGGTGTCCAGATTTTTTCCCCCCACGCACCTGCTGCCAGAAAACTTGTAAACACCCCAATTCCTGCCCATGCCACCCCCAAAGCTCTGGTTTTTGGGTGGGTTTTACACCTTTTGGAGGAGCACAAAGGGCTGCAGCCCCTTTCTCTGTGCCAGAGCCAAGCTGTCGTGCTTTTTATTTTCATTGATTTTTAATTAATAATAAAGACAGAGGGTTGGGAGGCTGGTGGGTTTCCA
>NW_010323511.1:0-332 GCF_000700745.2 Antrostomus carolinensis | reverse complement strand
GGGGTTGTGCAAAAATCAGGGGGGTTGCACCAAGATTAAAACACTTGGGAGATGAGAAATGGGAATTGGCAGCAGCAGCCAAGAGCTCAGTGGGTTGAGGGACACGGAGCCAGGGGGTTTTGTCCCCAAATTGGGACAAATTGGGGACAAATCGGATCAGTGGGACTTGGTGGGGGGTTGCAGGCTCTGATCAGCCCATGGGGGTGGCTGGTGGTGTGGTGAGGGTCTGGCAAACCCTCCCTGACCCCTTTGCTCTGCAGTGGAGCAGGACCGGGACATCTTCTCACCGAAGCCGTACTGGAAGGAGTTCAGATTCGACCTGACCCAGGTGC
>NW_010323510.1:0-929 GCF_000700745.2 Antrostomus carolinensis | reverse complement strand
AGCTTCTCACAAGGTAGCCCCTTCCCCCACTGATAAACGCCCCTCCTCCCCCCAAACCCAACATGAGTATCTTTTACTTTTGCAATTTGGAATGTGGAAAAAGCTAATTGCAGGCATTACAGTATGTACAGAAATGCAGTAAGCAAATATAGGGGATGCATGTATTTTTGGAGGGAGCAGCATTTCTCTGTTCCTCTCACTGCTCTGCTGTGTGCACCATAACACCTTCAGCGAAACCCAGCCCAGCAAACAGACTTTGGGCTACGGGGATGAGGGCACCTGGCCTTGGTGTAGTGAGCCACCACCTAGCTGAGGTTAAGGCGTCCTTCAGACTGGCTGTCACTGGCCAAGTGCTCACAGGAAACAAATTCCTCTCCTGGCCCAGGTTTCTGATGTGCGGGTGGTGTGGATGTAAAAAACTCTGCAGTTCTGCAGGTTTGGTTTGTAGCTACTTGTCGTTGGGTTTCTGATCTGGGTTTTCAACCATGATTTCCTAACTCTGTCCAGCTCTGCTCCTGCCTGTGGGCTGTGGCTGCGAGATGCTGGGCTCAACCTGTCTCGTTGCCTCAGCTTGCTCTCCTGGTGGTAGAGGGTATAAGGCTGGGATGGTGGGGCTGCACAGCAGAAAGCAAGAGGCTGGGATCCTTTGACAGCTGTGGCTGCACAACTGCAGGGTATGGGGATGAAGGTTTTGCATATAGCTCGGAGAGCCATGAAGCCTGGCACCTCTGCAAATTTTTTTTCCTCCTGTAAGTCTGTGGTGTGACATGCATTCTGTGTAGCCTTAAGATAACTATTCAAATGAGCATTGGTGAGAACATTGCACTGTAACACCAGCTGGACCAGAGAATTAGTCTGGAATATTACCCGCAGTAGTCAAAGCTGAGCAACAGCTTAAAACTTTTATTTTATTTTATTTTATTTTATTT
>NW_010323509.1:24133-24479 GCF_000700745.2 Antrostomus carolinensis | reverse complement strand
GTAGGCGGGGGAAGAGAGCAGGGGACGGGTTTATTTGTAGCGAATATAATTAACTAATCGCGGCCACCGCAGTCAGCGGGTGATAACTAATCTGTTGCCTTGTGGGTTTTTGGTTTTAGTCTCACGCATATGTGCTGGAGAGGTTATGCTTCTTCTGGGTGTCACCGAAATGAAGCTCCCCGGAGCTGGGAGCAATTAAATTAAGTTTTTAACACCCACGTTACCAGAGTCTTTTAGGGAATGACTTGGGACTGGGGCAGTGTGGGGTTTGCTTGCTGCAGGGGGAAGCGCCCGCTGCTTCCCGTGGCCGACTGGGGGGGGGGGGACGGGGAGGCCCCCGCCCCCC
>NW_010323509.1:0-24120 GCF_000700745.2 Antrostomus carolinensis | reverse complement strand
CACTAATGCACCTACCTCTGAGGTGTGTGAGGATCTCCAGATGTTTGGGGTTTTTTGGTTTGTGTTGGTTTTTTTTGTTTGTTTGTTTTTTTTTCACCCCGAAGAGTTTAGTTCATCTCTTTGGTGCACAATTAGCTGCTCCTGAAACAGCGAGGTTCCTTAAATCTAGCAAAACCTTGGATTCTTCCCTAGCTTAAAACTTGATGTAGAACATCAGGCTGCTTCTTCTTGAATCTCTTTCCAAAAAAACTACTGAAGATTGTCCCTTCTGGGAAGAAAGGATAGGCTGTGAAAGTACTATGGGCAACTTGTGACTTCAGGAATAGCAGTGTTGATCTTTGTAATCAGCTACTTCTTCTTGATCTCTTTCTCATGGAGCAGCCATTGTTCTGACACTCTGTATATTCCAGACATCTGTGGTCCTCCCATCCCCCAAAGTATGCAAGTGGTGAATGGAAAGAGGCTGGGCTGGTATGCTGAGGTCGAGGGACGGAAATCAAGGAGGGGTTTCAGTAAAACAGGATCTTTATGTGCTGAGGCTGTAGTAAAGGCAAAGCCGAGAAAACTACCTGAAAGGGTATCAGGGTTTTCTTAAGTTCAGAGGCACCAGAGAGCAGCTTACCAATTCTGATTTTGCTTCTGAATGGCAAAAAGGTACTACTGCAAGACTTTAAAAACAGTGCAAAGAGCAAAACTTATTGGTATTTATGGGGCCAAGTTATAACGTGAATTTCAGTGACTGACAGTCCAGGAACCTAATTGTTAGTCTTGCACTTATAATAAAAAGCTGCCGGCAGCTGCAGGTATGTGGCTACTGTGTTGGTTGCCTAATGGCTGGTACTGTTGAAAATGAGGCTACTTAGGTGTTCAGAGAAGGCTTTAAGGCTCTGTAAATTCAGCCATTCAGTGTAAAAATCATATGGAGTGCCTTGCCGTTCTGGGGTTGTTCTAAAGAAATGTCATTATTTGCCTGGCTATTAGTTCAGATACTTTCTGTTTGGATATACACTGATATGCGTGGGAATGTTCCTGTTGGTCTGTATGGCTGATCATTTCAGAGAGTCTAGGGGAGAAATAAGTGAAAACATGTTGAAGGAAAGGACAGTGCAATACACAATAGCTTCTAAAAGCAAGAATTCAATACAAAGTAAAGCTCGATTGAAAAAGTCAGTTCTTCAAATGTTGTGTTGCATCCTTAGTAGAACAAGCTTTCGTTTTCTTCCCTAAGCACTAAGTGGGCTGGGCTGCTTGTTTGTTATATAGTCTGCCATGAATACTGGCGTTTTGCTTTGGCTACGTGGTGTGTCTGTAACTCGCTTGTCAGATCTTGGCAATGAAACCTGGTTGCCCTTTAGAGACATATGGTTTCTTTGTGAAACAGATGTTGGTCATTCATGACTTAATATCACCAAAAACTCAAGTTTAACTCTTCAAAACACAATATTTGAGAAAGTTAATTCAGATGTAAAGATAACAAGTTAGTACTAGTGGCCTTCTAAACTAACTCTGCAATATTTTTGAGGGGTCAAAAGGAAGTAGCAAGAATGGAGCAGGAAACATGGCTATTCTAAGCTTCAGTTGTAGAAACTGAAATCTGAATGTGCAGTCTGAAACTCCCGGATGTTTCTGCAAAATACTGTCTAGTAGGCAGACAAGTGTGCAAATACAGCAGTAATCAAAATCATGCATGCTAATTCATAGTTAAAGCTGGTAATGCAGGGGTTGTGGTGATCATGCAGTTGCTTGCAGCAAAACTTGTTCTGTGACTCTGGTAGACTGCATACCGTGGCAGGAAAATCAGGACTGACCTTAGTTATCTTCAACATCGTACTTCATGAAGCCTGATAAAACTTTGTGAGGAATTGTGCAGCAGGCAGTTGGGACTTGCTCTTGGATCCTCACAGCATGCATTTGCAAGCTCTGAGCCCCCTGCCTTGCTGGGTGACTCTGCGGTAACTTAGAAGTGGAGCTGCATTAACTCTGCAGAATTCTGCAGGCTCCTGGGCTGTAAGTATATTGCATTTGACTACTTCTTGTTTCTTTAGATAAAATTATTATCCTGGTCAAACGGGCAGAGCAATGTTACTGACTTTCTAGTTGAGCATTGGAAGACTTGTTTTGGGGGTGCTTTGATGTTAGGCACCAACTGAATTGGTTAGACTTGCCAACATAAGCTAGCCTGACAGTGGTGAACTTTTACTATCTGGCACTTGATTCCAAGGTAGAACTTGCTGTAGTCTATGATCAGGGTTTAGCCCAAGAGGGTAGTGTCTTAATATGCTAGTTTTCTGTGGCCTGTGCTGCCTCTCATGAGAAGAAAGGAGCCAGAAAAGGGTTTTTTTTATGCTGGCAGGTAGCTGGAAGTGCAAGTGAGAGAACTAATGGAACTCTTATTCTGGCATTTTTGTCTATATGGAACACTGAATTGGTAAGGTGAACTGATAAGCCGAGCAGGTGAAACATATACCTGTAGCAGAAACTGTTAACTCTGATTCCTGTGTGATCTCATGTAGGTTCCTGCTCCGGCAGGGGGATTGGACTGGATGATCTTTCGAGGTCCCTTCCAATCCCCAACATTCTGTGATTCTGTGTGTGTGTGATTTGATGTGAAAGCAAATGTGTCCTGTGCTCTTATCGCCTTGGGAGGTATGGGTGCAGGCATTGCTTTACAGCTTTCGTTTCAGCAGAACTTTTTGTTAATGCTCCAGGTTGCTTTAGGAAGCAACATGCACTGTCTGCATTAGTATTGCAGAAATAAAGCACTTGTTCTATTACTTAATTCTAAATCAACTCTGGAGCCTTGTTTAAGGAATAAATTAATTCCCTTAAAGGTTGAAAGATTTAATCTAGTATTCTAGGCTGCTTCTCTTAAAAAGGTAGCGTGAGCTAACTGGATCTTACTGGAGTTGGCAAATGTGCCGTGTGCACTGTAAGGATATTTGCTGGAACTAGCATTTCTAGGCTGACTTTTTGTGCTAAATAGACTTGTATAAATTGTAGTAGTTTGCCAACTCTGCAGTAACTGTAACAAGTAGTTCTGTATTGTCCTGGCAGCAGTTCAGCTGCCCTCCAGTGGCCAGAAATCTTAACATCCTAAAGGTGCTGATAAATGCTGTTGCTTTGTCACTTTGCCTTAATTAAAAGTGAGTTGAAGAAACATCTTATAGTGTCAGACTTTATTAGCGTGTTTGTAGCTTAAACAGTACTTTTTGGAGTGTTGGTATGTCTTACTGTAAATATGTAGTTATTCTGACAGACAAGCAAAGGCAGACACTTTCAGATTCATAAGTGTTTCATTAGTGTCAGTGCAATTATGACTAATCACTCTGGTTTCTTAAGCCATGGAGATTAATGTTTAACATCCATGTTCAGGGCTGGCTACATGGTTACAGCCTAAGAAGAAACTAGATTATGGTTAGATACTTACTGGTTTGGAAAGGAGATTGTTTGCTAAATAGTTGCTGTCTTAGAGTGGAAATTAATGGTTTAAGTTCTACACAGACAGGAGGGAAAGAAGCTTCTGTAATACAGTAGCTGTTGACCTTGTTAGTAATGAATGTGATCATGATAAATGCCTGCAGAACAATTAAGTGTCTTTTTGACTCAAAACTAAGTGGGCAGGAAGCTTGAGAGCTGGCAGTGGTTTGATGAACTTTATTAGTGTTAAATGAAATGTCCTATAGTATTTCTTAAATTCTCATAGGTTGTCTCTACATGGTCATGATGGCAGCTTTTTCTGTATGTAGGTAGGTACAGAGGCTAAAGAATGATGTTTGATCCTGGCTACTACAGGCATCTTAGTGAAAGTAGAGGCACACGGACCAAGAGCTGCAAATCAGTGCAAGTCAATGAGGCGAGTACTGCTGGCAAACTAAACTTTAGATAGAAACAGTAGCTTATCCCTAACTGGGAAAGGCAGGAGTACACATAATTTGGATGCCTAACTGTGTCCCACAAATAAGAGGTGGTAAATTTGTAAGCTGTGGTAATCAAACTGCTCTTAATGTTTTGCCCAGCCATGAATATACCAAAGCATAATGAATGTTGCATGAAGCCCTAATTGGAAATGCTTGCTGGTTACCAAAAGATCTCAAAGTAAATTCATTGCTGAACAGAAGTGATTTAGTAACTGTTTTGAGGCTATTTGCATGAGTTGGTGCTTAGTTGGTCAAAACAATTAAGACTTAAAGAGTAATTGGATTGATAATCTTGTTAGGAACTTAATGCAAGTTCATAAAATTGAAACTGTTGTATCAGTCCTTTAATACTGAGCTGCAAACTGCTGTCAAATGATTGACGTACATTATGTGCAGAAGATCATTACTTGTTCTCAAGCTCAGTGTGTAACACCTGATTAGTAGCTGAAGCAGTTCCTCACATCTTGTCTTAAATGTTAAGATTATCATCAGCTCCTCTCTTGGACAGTGAAGAAGGATGTGTAGGTACTTGGAGCCAATCTTGCCTGCTAATAAAGTGACAGATTTGTTAGTGTAGTAGTATACTTGCCAGTTCTCTCTTAAACCATTACTTTCAAACATAACCTGCTAATTTCTGTCAGCTTGAGCACAGCAGCTGCTTACAGCTCTTGGAAACAACTAGAGACTTCTGTAGAGGAGAAGCAAATACCCAGTGTGGAAAGTGTAGCTCTCTTTGAGATCACTTTTTGTTTGCAGATCTTGTCAGCAGCTGCTGGTACACTTGCCTGTGATTTTTGAATCTAAAAGATCGTGCTGACAGACCTGTTGCAACTCCTGCATATTTCTTTAGGTAAAGGGCAGAATAATTGTGCTGTGGATCTAAACACTGTAACTCTTCTGAAGTTACTGGAGAGTTACTCTTCTGTCTAACTGGAGAGAACCAGTGCTCTGAAATTTCAGATAATACAATACAATAGGCTTTTAAGTAGCAAAGAGTATGGATGGGACTAGGAAAAGGTGTGGTCTTTACACTGCACAATATGCCCAGCAATGTGACTGGCAGCCTTAGGCTCTGCCCAGCATCACACACAATTCTGTAAGGGTACCACTGATAATTGTAAGGAATTATGGTGGTAGGTAACTGCTACCAAGTACCTTTTGACATCTCTTAAGTGTCCTATCAATATGTAATTTCTACCAAAATGTCTGTCCTAAAGAGTAAAGTACTGTGCAGCAAGGGTACTGGATAACATTTATATGATATTGCCAACTTTGTTTTCAGGGAGGCTTCTTGGCAGGTTCTAAAGTTTGAAAGTTCATCTCTTAGAATGATGGTGCAGATCAGTGCCCAGGTAAACTTTTTTACTTTTTTTAGTAGCTCCCCTGATGTTCTTGTTCTGAATTCTCCTCCAGGTTCTCATCATTTTATAGATAACTTATCTTAAGTATTTGTTGGCTGACCATGGCTCTCAGACCAATGTTAACTGTTGCTTTATTGAAACTTCTAATGGGTTGTTTTTTAAAAGGGTACTTAAAGTTTAGTACCTGTGAAGACCCTGACTGATTGCACAAGCTGTTAGAGCCTAAAGGCTGTGTTAGTTGCTCACAGCAAGTATTTCAGTGGCACTCAGTGCCTGCAGCTGAAAGATACCCTCTCTGGCTGTGAAGGCTCACCAAGTCCATTTCTGATGCATTTTGTTAACTGAACTTTCAGTCAGTGGCCGAATTTGCTCTTCAGTGATCGATTAAAACTACCTATGTGCTCTGTACTTAAGGTGGTGTTCTGTACTTAGGGTGAGCAAAACAAAATGTGAAGCCTTTTATGCTTACATTATAAACTGTGCTTGAAACTTAATGAGTTGTCACAGTTGATTGTTTGGCAGTCTGTCCAGGAATTGTGATTTGGCACAGGAGGAAGGGGAGGCTAAACCGGGTGAGTGATCTTGTAGTATCACAACACTCCATAGTGCTCCAGTCCTAAAGGAAGTGAAGTGTGGTAGAATGGAGCCTTGCAGCTATATCATAAAGTTCTTGCTGCCCCTTTGCCTTCCCTCTGCCATGTGTGTGCCTAAGGCTGCATGGATTCAAAGATGAGCCTCGTTTTCTTTGTAACATGAGTCTTTCCTTCACTAGACACTTCTTGAGGAATAAATCCTCTTTTTAATACAGCTAGCCCAGTGTTTAAGTCTAGTCAAGACTACCACCTGCCTGCACTTCAGTTCATTAAGTAGTTCTAATCAACTTTCTTAGAGAAGTCTAGCAAGGACAGAAATATTTGCATGCTGTTTGCTTTAGGTAATGAGCATGTGACTAGAAAATACTCTGTGCTCTGAATTGGTCTTAGTTGATGAAATGACTGAAAATAGGCTGGTATAATACTTTATTTTGTGATATGGCATCAAATGAACTCTCAGAAAACAAAACTTTAAAAAGCTAGTGTAAAGAAGGTCTTCTGCCTTTATGTTATGGAAAGGAATTTTTAGATAATTTTAAGTCAGGAGACAAAGGCTGAGAAGCCAGAACAATTGAAGTACTAGCAAACTGGGATGCCTGAAGCTAGAAAGAAATAATGAAGTAGAAATGAAGCAGTGAAAAACAGTGTCTGGAAGCAGAGGTAACTTCTAGTGAGCATTGGCAGATCTGTGTGTGTGTGTACTGTCAAATACCTCTTTACACTTTAATTCTGTGGATTTTCCTGAGCTAGTGTGTTGCCTCTTTCAGCATGTATTAAGGATGTTTAAAGCTTGGAAGCCGCAACCTATTAATCTTTGAAAAAGGTCAGTTAAGCAGCTGCTATTCAGGTTTCTTAATTTCCTAATGTTTGATAGAAGAAATAGACTTTCAGGTCTTATTATTAAGAGATTCTGAAGAATAACTTAAGACTGTTTTATATTCTGGGTTCAGAGTTAAACCTACTGTGATCTGATTAGCTAAATCTAAAATAGAACGTATTGCTCTTTGCAAGGCATCTTCTGCTGTTCTGCAGGCATCAATGAATGTATTGTCTCAAGTATTCTAGCTTGGGTAAATTTGAGCTGGATGGATTGCATAGGATACTGAGTTTATCATGGCAATTTATCACTCACTTAGTGGTTGGAGGGAACAGTGTTAAGCAAATGTCGCTTGAGGAAATGACAAGAGCAGTTTTGTCATGAGTTAGAGTTTATGAATGAGATCTGTTGGGGTCTAGGATCAGTAAGCTGGACTTTAGGATGGGTGCATGCCTTGGCATGCAGGTTAAGATTCCTATGGCTGTTGGTAGCTCTTAGTTTTCAGTAGAACTACTGAAATAGTTGAGGTTGCTACATCTCAGCACAACACTTAAATATAGTAATGCTGCTCTCTCTCACTGTGGCATTTCTTCTGAGGTGGTAGTGAAGGCTACAGAGGAGTGTTTCTATTGTCTAACCTGAAAGAAGGTAGAAATGTTTGAGCTGTGAAAACCTGTGATTTTTTTTTCCTTTTAGAGTTGGGAAAACACAGCATGTGTTTTGACTGGTTGTTGTATGGTTTAATTTGTTTCCTTTTGGTGTTATATACTCTGTAAGTACTTCTGTTCACTTAGGATATCTTCAGATGGCCTGTGACAAAATATTTTTACCCAATATTAAGTATGCTGAAAGCTGAAGGAAGTGTGACATTAATAAGAAAAATCTGAAGATTTGTATTCTGATTCCTGGTATAGATAATAAGGTAAACTTTACCGTCTCCAGAAATATCTAAGTGGTCTATTGCTTTGTTTAATATTGATACTTTACAGCCTTAAAACATTATTTGAGAGCCAAATTTTCAATGAGTTTCATAGCAGTTTTTGTCCATCAAGGTCCTTAAACTGCTGGTGTGAGGAAGGATTTGAAAAATTGAATTTCTTATTCCAGAAGTCACTACTGGTGAGTGACTAATTTGACAGTAATCAAGGCCCTCTAATGCTTATATATAACTTCAAAATAATCTCCATTCACTGCATACATCTGTTCCTTACAGAGGTGACAAAGTGACTGGGGGGTGCAGATGCTGCTACTTTAGACAGACTATGGGAATGCTGTTCAGTACTTGTTTTGTGGATATGGAATTTATTTAAGGAAAACTGTTGTATTTAATCCTGTCTGGTACCTTTGTACAAGAAGAATTAAACTTTTTTTAAATACAAGTCTTCAGTGTGAAACTCAAGCGTGTTACCTGTTCCTACTTTGAAATAAAGTGTGTTCTGTTAATTGTGTAGGAAAAATTGTAAACCCCAGCTGTCATTCCTACAGCAAGCTTCTAAAAATCCCTTAAAACACACAACTTGTACTTTCAGGACTTGTTACTAATCTTACAGAAGCATCTGGTACACAAAGGGCCTCCAAAATTACCTGTAAAGCATATTTTACCCCAGAGCGCAATAGAAACCAGGTAAAAATACTCAAAGTTAAGTCTTGTTTGGAGTATCTGGGAGGAATGGGAGAAGAGGACTTAATCCCCATTTGCATAGGAGATAATTAGAAGCTTAAAATTTCTGGTGGTAAAAATTCTTGTTTAAAAATTTGAAGATACGAAGATACTTTCCTAAATTGAGATTTACAAGGCAGATGACAGTCCTTTTAACTTCCAACACTATCTCCCTTCTTAATTTGAAACTAGATTCATCTAAGTTAGAAACTGAATGCAAATACCCTGGATCATTACTTTCCATAGGTACTAACTATCCTTGTTTTAATCTGGGGATAGGCAATCTATAAATCAGTTCTTCTAGGTAACCTATAACTTCTCCCTCTTGAATTGTAGCTGTCACATTTTTCAGCTATGCCAAGACTTTTGGGTCTTCCTTTAAAAAAAAAGTTAGTAGGTAGGTATAAACTGATTATAGGCTTCCCTCTTTGAAGGAAGAAAACTAACTCTGCTTCTTCTAGGCTTCCTGTTAATCAGTTTAGTGCTATTTCTAATTAATATTAAAGTGACTGCTTTACCTGAATCGTGTCTTCATAAGACTAAAAGCGGGAGAAGTAAGCTTGCTTGTTGCAAGCTTATAGCTGTGGACTAGGTTAGACCAAAAACTGCTTAAGGAGACAGGTCAGCTGCTTATGCCTGAAAGAGACCAGTTATAAAATTAGACCTGAAGAATACTTCCAGTAATGCCTTGGGTAGTGATTGCACTAACTTCTGAGCACTTGGGAAAAGCTGTTTTCTGGTTCATAGAATAATAGAATAGTTTTGGTTGGAGAAGACCTTGAAGATCATTGAGTTTTTACTGTAAACCTGACACTGCCAAGTCCACCTCTAAACTATGTCCCTGTTCTTCTCTTCACTTGGCCGATCCATGTTTTTAACTGCTGTAACTGTCACAAGAAGTTTAAGGTCTGCTTGTTCTAATAAAATGTGTCATTTGGCACTGGCGGTTATTTTAAAGATGTGGTTGCCTGATGAGACATATAGAGAAACATGTGAAGACATGGCTAGTAGACATATTCCCTTTAGGGTAGAACATGATGGTTGGATGTGCTGGTCTTCATTTCTTACACAAAGTTTCGTAAAATGCCACTCTTAAAAGATTTCTGGAAGCCTTGCAAACTTTGCTTAACTTGTTTTACAAAGGGGAGGGGAAGTGCTTACCGGATAAGCCAGGTGTAAACTGAGTCAGTCTTAATGAAGAGATTCTATTAAGGTAGTAACCTTGAAAGAAGATGGATACATTTTTACTTAATATAAGCTGCAAATATGAGCTGTTTTGTAGGCTAACAAAATGGCTTAGCTGACAATGAAATGGGTTTATCTTGGATAAACTGCAGCAGAGGTGCAAATGTGCTGTAGTCTTGATATACCAGGCAGGTAAATGTCAGGCTGATATTCACCTCCCTAGATAGGTTATTCTCATATTTCTTGTCCTCTGTAAGACAGAGGAGAAGTGAACAATTCTCTGTACTCTGTGTCCTAATGTTTAACAGCTTTAGAAAGAAAATTATCTAGGTTTTATGGAAGCTGTCCAGAATTTACCGTTCATATTTGAGAAACACTGTAGGCTTGTTGACTTCCTTGCCCTGTGCCTAACGTCTCCAAAATACAAAGTTAATAGCTAAGTTTTATTCATCAGCAAAATTCTCCTTCTCTTCCATTCCTTTGAAAACCTAGAAATTTGAATTGTCTTCTTTAGTAACTTGAAATGAGTAGCTCATAAGCCTGCTAAACTTGTGAAACTGTTTTTCTCAGGTTTTTAGAATTCAGCTATAAGGTTGGGACTGCTGGTACACAATACAGTCTAGTACAATGTCTTGCATTGCTCTTCATATGGGGAATTTGTTATATATTTTTTAAAAACCCCTCTATTTAAACCCAAAGCTTATCATGCTTGCTAAACAAACGGATAGTGTTATGGGGGAGGAGGAGGTTTTTAAGGAATTAACCCGTAACTCCTGGCATTATGTCCCCATGAACTTCTGTATAACTGACATTTATCAAAATTCAGACTTGGATTCTGAGTACCAGGTAGGCTTTTAAAAATAGCGAGGCTTATGGAAGCTTGCTGTTATGCCAAAGTCTGTAAGTATACAGAGTCCTTCTGTCTCTTCCTGAGGGTTAAGATCCGTATTACTGACCTTGACAATGTAATGTCACTAGTCATATGTCATGGAATCATAGAATGGTTTGGGTTGAAAGGGACCTTTAAAGGTCATCTAGTCCAACCCCCCTGCAGTGAGCAGGGACATCTTCAACTAGATCAGGTTGCTCAGAGCCCCCTCAAATAAACTTGAATAGAAGCTCAGTTTAAAGGAGCTGGTATATGCTTCGTGGTTGAAGACTACAAACTTAATTATCCTAGCAGGGCTTTTTGTTTGCTTCCACTCCCCCACCTAGTCTGGGTTGGTTGCTCCCTTTTTAAGTGTAGTGGTTAACCTTGTCAGTGACATGCAGGAAGACAAGGCAGTAGCTTGTCAAGACACAGTTTACCCCCTTGGAAAATGAGAAGAGAATGGGAAGGAAAATATGGGAGAATGTTCAGTTATAGAAACCCTAAAAACAAAGAGAAAGTACCCTTTTCCCTGGGTACCTTTAGTCTGCAGTTATTTTGAACTCTTAGGATTAAAACCAATTTCCCATCTAAATTAAAAAGATGCTACCTGGAATTGCTGGGGGGTTACAGGTGTGTGAAATGCAGATAAGGATGTTAGAAACTTTCAAGTGCAGCTAGCAGGCTGATCTAAGGTCAGCATTTCAGAGACTGAATATCTGACTGATAGTGCAGTTCTGAACACTTAATCCACTATTCTTCCTTGCTATTTTATAGACGTTCTTCAGCTTTATTTTGTAGTAGTGTTGGCTGGCCTGGTCCATGGGATTGTACCAAAGGATACAGCTACTCTTCTGATCTCTTCAGGTTGCTGAAATTCAAACAGCCATTTCAGAGTGCAGTTGCTGTAGGCCAGCTGCCTTCTTTTGTGCAGAATTCCACAGTTAAAGCGTATAAACGTTGTTCCAAAGCCCCCTGTTGCATATTTGAATTTGAGGTGGTAGTAAATACCTCAGAGCATAGTCAGCGCTCTTGGCTGGTTTGCCTACTAGTATGTTAACTGCAAAACTAGTTTGGTGATCATTTTTATTAGCAGCCTCCTGATAGGAGGAGACAAGAAAGGTTACAATAAAAATAGATGTTCTTTTGTGCTAAGCGTATTGTGAATTGCAAGTAGCAGATAGATCTTGCCCAGTTTCCTATTGGAAATGTCACATCTGACTTACAGTGAGGACCAGGGGAAGCAAAGATAGAAATTTTGCTTTTAGTGCTTTTTGTTTGGAAGGTGTTAGCGAGGCTGACAGAAGTAATGTGGGAGACCTGCAGGGAGCTATCAAGCTTTTGTATAGACAACTTCTCCAACTTAACTACTTGGGAATTTTTGTATTAATGATGAACTGACAACGTGATTTAGTATTTCCTTCCTGTTACCACTGCTACTCTTGACTACTGATAGCATGTTGGAAGAATCCAGTGTTCCAAGTGGAAAAAATATGGTTGTATTGTTAGTGCATCCTCCGTGCAGATTGTGAGGAGCAGACTGAGTTGATCAGTCTCTTCCAGGCTGTAGAGCGGTACCTGTTGAGGGACCTGTTTACAACTGCATAGCAGGGTAGTTACTGTATGTTGTCTTATGTCTTCAATCAGCTCAGTGCTGCTTATCTGCTGCAGATGCAGATCTACTGTCCATTTTAAAAGAGCCAGGGAAGGGTTGCTGCCAGAAGCTGTGGGAGTGCAGAGTCAGGACAAACAGCACTGGCGTTTGTACAGCAAAGTAACGAGTTTGCTCAGGAGCGGCTGGAGTATCCTGCAGCTGGCTCAGAGACAGTGAAATAACAAGCTTCCCTCAAGAGTTGCCTAATCTATTCAGTGAGACTCCTAAAAACTGCAGGCCTGTCTTCTGTTTAACTGTGATTTTCTAAAAGCTGCTCCTGAAGGAAACTCTTAAACTGGGAAATGTGTCTTTACACAAATAGAGCATCAAATGAACTTCATTCTCCTGACACAGTGCTGCAAACCTGTCCTTTAAAGAGATTAGTGGCTTGCCTTTACTTCATTGTCTAGGAATGTTTTGATCAGCATAGCTCTAACACCTAACGGCATGTTGAAAGCTGATTGCTGGAAGAGATGGTTTTGCTCACTGCACTAGTTACCACTACAAATGTTTCTGCTTGGCTGGCTCCCAGAATAGGCTGTCACCAGCTCTGTGTCTGTGCTGAAAACAGTGTTAGACTGTGGGGGGAAGGGGAGCAAATGAAATAAAAGTATGACAGCTTTGAGTGACCTGTTATGAAGCTGTAGCCTCAAATTTCCTGGGTTAGTAAAGAGACAGCTCCAGATTTATGGTACAAATACTTCAGTACTGCTTGGTGATATCAAATACTGAAGATTTTGATAGGGCATTTGATCATATTTCAGCTTCCTGCCTCCAGTTACCTTGGCTTTGTGCGCAAAAAAAGAAGTTAGTTTGATGACTTACTGTGTGCAACTAAAGGAGAGCATTTGTTTATAAGGCTGGTTCAATTTTCAGCTTAACTTCAAGGAAGAGTATTTTGTGTAGGAAGAAACCTTTCTTTTTGTGGTACAGGAAAGGAGTAAAGGAGGAGGTTCAATTATAACTCTTTAGGTAGTGTTTGTACTACTGAAATAATAGCAGCTTGCCTTAAATGGTCCTTTCAGCTTTCCCTGCAAAAATCCATGTTGTGGCCCCGTATCAAACAGTTTTGCTAGCATCTTAAGAGTAGTTCTCTTCGAGAGAAATGAGGGAGCCTGACATTGAGCCCTTGTCTTTGCAGCGTTTCCAGGCTGTGGAATTTAATGTCTGGACTTCATGTAATGCAAGGATAGGGAAGTAAGAAATGGCTCTGTCATGGTCAGTCTTCAATTCTTTTTCTTTTGCAGCTTTAAGAGGAGAATATATCTTACATATAGTCTGCCAGAAAAAGTCAGGGTGATGCATCAAATTCTTTAGCGTCTTTGTCCGGGGGTTTGCTAATTAATATTTGAATATACTCACTGTCGTGACAGAATGGCAAGATGTGCAGAGTCTTAGTTTGCAATTTTAGTGTTCTAATATGAAATCCTGTCTTACCAGCTCTGTTTAATAAGTTCTAACCTTGTTCTTTTTTAGGTTCTCTGAAAGGTAGCAGGAAAGAGTTCTGGGAGCACAACAAAGAACATGGCAACCCAAGGTATATAGTGCATCACAATTTCTGTTCAAATCTAGCAGTTCTAGTAAAAAGCAGTTAAACTGTCTCCCTGCTCCCCTTTTTAACTTTTTAAAATCACTTGGATTAAATTAATGTCTGCTCTAGTACAGTAATTAATACCTTTCCACTGGAACTCAGATCTGTAAACAAGTTTGTCATTGTGAGAATTTTGGGTCCCTTAGGTATAGTCAGCTACCTAATCATAGTATGTGGAAAAGGGAACCTATAAGTAGTAGACTGAGACAGTCACAGTAGCAGTGATTGCTCTGCCTGTTAGTCGGGTTTGTAGATGTCTGCATTGGTTCAACATAAAGCCTTGGTTTAAAACTGCTGTCTCACTTGCAGTGCTGGGTTGGGGTACTTGTTTATAACAGTTTGGTTTTGTTTGAATTTTTGTTTAAAATCTGTGTCATCTCTTGAAGGATTAATACCTGCTGGAGTAATTTAGCTTAACTTAATTGTTCAACAATGATTTCTTACAGCTGACTTGATGGAGCTGGATATGGCAATGGAGCCAGACAGAAAAGCAGCAGTCAGTCACTGGCAGCAACAATCATATCTGGACTCTGGTATCCATTCTGGTGCCACAACAACTGCTCCCTCTTTGAGTGGCAAGGGAAATCCTGAAGAGGAAGATGTGGACACGACACAAGTCCTGTACGAGTGGGAGCAGGGATTCTCTCAGTCCTTTACTCAGGAGCAAGTTGCTGGTAAGGCCTTTTCTGTTGTGCTGGTTTGCTTAGACATGCAGCTTAACAAAACAGAAACCTAAATACTGAATTATTACCACTCTGGAAGATGAGCTTTTTATTCCTAGTTTGAAGTAACAACTTACCTTGTTTTTCAGATATTGATGGCCAGTATGCAATGACTAGAGCTCAGAGAGTGCGTGCAGCTATGTTCCCTGAAACACTGGATGAAGGAATGCAAATCCCATCCACGCAATTTGATGCTGCTCATCCGACTAATGTGCAACGCCTGGCTGAGCCATCCCAGATGTTAAAACATGCTGTTGTTAATTTGATAAACTACCAAGATGATGCTGAACTTGCAACTCGTGCAATCCCAGAACTGACCAAACTGTTGAATGATGAGGACCAGGTCAGCATTTTCTCAGTCTGTGTGGCTTGTTTGTGGGGCTTCTTCAATGACCTTAAAACTCAAAAGTTTTCTTCAAATATTTCTGTAGGTGGTGGTGAACAAGGCTGCAGTTATGGTTCATCAGTTATCCAAAAAGGAAGCGTCTCGCCATGCTATTATGAGATCTCCTCAAATGGTATCTGCTATTGTACGTACCATGCAAAATACAAATGATGTGGAAACAGCCCGTTGTACTGCAGGTACACTACACAATCTCTCACATCACCGTGAAGGCCTGTTGGCAATCTTCAAATCAGGAGGCATCCCTGCTTTGGTTAAAATGCTTGGGTATGTTGACTGCTAAGATAGTACTTGTGTGTTTTAGTTGGTACTTTTAGGTGTAGGTACTCACAATTTTTGTTGTTGTTCTGTAGGTCCCCGGTGGACTCAGTGCTGTTCTATGCCATTACAACTCTTCACAATCTCCTGTTACATCAGGAAGGAGCCAAAATGGCTGTCCGTCTAGCTGGTGGGCTGCAGAAAATGGTTGCCTTGCTCAACAAGACAAATGTCAAATTCTTGGCCATCACAACGGACTGCCTTCAGATTTTAGCGTATGGCAATCAAGAAAGTAAGGTAAGTGCCTCTGCTATTGAAATGAGCAAGCTTGCTATGAATGGCCTAACAGTTTCTGTGTGCTGAATTCCTTACTCCGAATCTTCAGCTGTGTTGGGCTTTTGCCAGTCAGTCCTGACCTTGCAAGAGGTGAGGGACACAGGAATTACTTTACGGAAAAGCAGTCGTGCTTATAGTGAGACTGCAAAACTTACAGACCTGACCAGCAGGTGTGAACAGCTTTGTAGAGATCTGTAACCTGTGATGGGTGTAAGCCAGCAACAATTTATACCTCCTGACATGCACAGGAAGTGACAGATAAATGTTATTTTTTACTGTCTTTCAGCTGATTATTCTGGCAAGTGGTGGACCCCAGGCTCTAGTAAACATAATGAGGACCTATACTTACGAGAAACTATTATGGACCACAAGTAGGGTGCTGAAGGTGTTGTCAGTCTGCTCCAGCAACAAACCTGCTATTGTTGAAGCTGGTAAGTACCTTGCAGCCGTGATAACTTAAAAAGCTGTACGGAGGTGTACAATCAGTACACTTCGCACAAGAACAGAAGCTGCCAGCATCAAAGTTGAACTTTGATTGGTCCTTCAGTGCATAAGTGGCTTTGGAGGCCTTTAGTACACAGAAGTATAAAAGGCAGTCTGTTTTAAGTCTACTGTGTTGTTAGCTGGATGGCTTAGTGGCTGAGCATTGTCAGAATGGTTCCCTTGCAATATGGATACATTTAAAAGGTCCAGTGTCACAAAATGAATCTTGGGGTTTTCTTCTATGTGATGAAGGGTTAGGGCCTGGACATATTATGATACTGATGCCAAGAAAGATCCAGAAACTTGTGAAATATACACTCAGACTTTAGGGAAGAAAAGGACGTGACTGTTCACAAGATGAGCACCTGAGTAACAGTGTAAAATCTACCCTCTTCTAGGTGGGATGCAAGCTCTGGGACTCCACCTCACAGATCCGAGCCAGCGTCTTGTTCAGAACTGTCTCTGGACTCTGAGAAATCTGTCAGATGCTGCAACAAAGCAGGTAAATGGATCTTCTAAGGGATCAGGATCAAAAGCCAACATAATGGAAAAGGAGAGAGACTAAATTTTTCTTCCCTCTTTTTTTGCAGGAGGGAATGGAAGGCCTTCTAGGAACTCTTGTTCAGCTTTTAGGATCAGATGATATTAATGTTGTCACTTGTGCCGCTGGCATCCTTTCAAACCTTACCTGCAACAATTACAAGAACAAGATGATGGTGTGCCAGGTTGGTGGCATTGAGGCTCTTGTGCGCACAGTTCTTCGGGCTGGAGACAGGGAAGATATCACAGAACCTGCTATTTGTGCGCTCCGTCACCTCACCAGCAGACATCAAGAAGCTGAGATGGCTCAAAATGCAGTACGCCTCCATTATGGGCTCCCCGTGGTGGTTAAACTGTTGCATCCGCCATCACACTGGCCTTTGATCAAGGTAAATAAGAGTTAACACGTTTCAGCGCTGAAACCTGGTGCTTTTTTAAGGTAACCTTAACTGTGAAAAATACTTTGTTTCCAAGGAGTTACAGAATGTAATTTGTCTGGTGGGAAAGTTGCTTCAATTGAGCAACTTAGAGTTGTCTGTTAGATTTAAACATTTGGGATCAATTGATTTAAAAAAAGAAATCACTAACAGCAAGTGCATCCGTCATGCTCCTTTATTGCCCCTCCCTTTCTTCACTGCAGGCTACTGTTGGTTTGATCCGCAACCTGGCGCTGTGTCCCGCAAACCACGCCCCGCTGCGCGAACAAGGTGCTATCCCAAGGCTAGTTCAGTTGCTGGTTAGAGCACATCAGGATACCCAGCGACGTACTTCTATGGGTGGAACACAACAGCAGTTTGTGGTAAGCAGCCATCACTTGCTGAAGCTATGTATAAACCTCCGTATTTGTCACTGTGCCTCAGCCACTTACTGTTTGGTCTAAATAGCTGTTGTCTTATCATTTGCTCTGATTCACGTCATTCTCTTAGCATGCTGATAATTCTGTCTTGGCAGACCTGCAGTTTTTCTTAAATAAACAAGAACATAAAAATTTTGGTTCTTATTTTACTAAGAACCTCTTGAGCATTCAATTCTGAATGGTGTAGATCACAGAAATACTGGTTTTGCCTACTCTGGCAAGGGGAAGTAGTTCTCTACAAGGAAACCAGAACCGTCTCATCCTTCTCAGAAGTGTGGATTTAAGAGTGCTATCACTGCTTATTGTGTATTTTCAAGGGTGCTTAGAGCTGTAAAAGTACTGAGAAGTTGTACAGCCTCCATATGTGTTACTTGTTCAGGTACCAAGGCAGTGTGGCAAGATCAGTCTCAATTTTTTTTTCTTCCCCCATTAAGCACATATGAACAAAGGAGAGGTTGCCTTAGCATGGGCAAATGGTACAGGAGCGTAGTTAATTCTTGCAGAGGCAGGAAGGGGCCTCTTTGTTACTGATAACCACTGTTTCAAACTTTAGTAAACTGCCAAGCTAATCCAGCTTGGTGAGGAAAAAAAAAAAAGCCAGTGTTGTCAGACCCAAAGTTTATAATGAGCTGAAATAAACATGAGAACAGAGGGAGGAGTTTCACTGAGATGCTTCAGTTACTGAATTCAGTTGGGTAAACTGGGCTGACTCCTAGCAGGGATGTTAGTTTGATGGCCACCAGTAAATACCCTGTTGGGGTAAAGGGGTGTGTGCAGGGGAGAGGTTTGGTCGATTGGTTGACAGGGTGATCAGCTTTTAGACAGTCATTTTAGAAGATAGCATGCAATGTCTCAACTTCAAAAAGTGTCTTTTCTTTCCCTAACTAGGAGGGTGTGCGTATGGAAGAAATTGTCGAGGGCTGCACTGGAGCCCTGCATATTCTTGCACGTGATGTTCATAATCGAATTGTAATCAGGGGTCTAAATACCATTCCACTATTTGTGCAGGTAAGCAAGAGCTCAAGAAAATGCTGTAGTACATACTAGAAAAAGTAGTAAATTGGATCTTATGCTCCCTTGGCAGAACTGCTAAGTCAGATTGTGCTGAAGAGCTTGTTTCAAGTAGAAGAGCTAAAGAAACCATTGTGTTTGGTTGCAGTTGTTGTACTCTCCCATTGAGAATATCCAGAGAGTAGCTGCAGGTGTGCTTTGTGAACTGGCTCAAGACAAGGAAGCAGCTGAAGCAATTGAAGCTGAAGGTGCCACTGCCCCTTTAACAGAACTGCTTCATTCTAGGAATGAGGGTGTTGGTAAGTGAACTTAAAAGGCAGGTTTCATATGTGTGTTAGAAAAGTTGCTAGAAGACTCGACCTCTACTAAAATCACTCTTCCTTTCAAAAGCAACATACGCAGCTGCAGTGCTGTTCAGAATGTCTGAGGACAAACCACAGGACTATAAGAAGCGACTTTCTGTTGAATTAACAAGCTCTCTGTTCCGGACTGAGCCAATGGCTTGGAACGAGGTGAGTTGTGTCTTTGTATTAATGGTTCCTTGGGGAGGCCTTGCTTCCGAATCCTCCCTCCTTCCAGTAGTGAAGTGCAGATGCCATCAGTAATACAGGTCCATCTTTACACATGGCTGTACCTTCTTTACTCTCTCTACATGCTCAGGTTCAGTGAACCTGTGGCAAGCAGCCTTAAAGCTGCTTCTTCCCTTGCAGGTGGGAAACATTCTCTACTGCTGCTAGTGTTTATAATTCTCATTATGTTCATTAGTGTGCAAAGCTGTATAGAAGAACTCTGTACATTTCTGTGCTGCTTGTCAGAACCTAATGAACACTGAATGCAAAAATTGAGGCATGAGTGATACGAGGGAAGCATAAACGCACAACCTGTCCTGTGAGGCTTCTATCAAGCAAATGATGTAGGACTAATAGTCTTGGGGTGGAGGTGCAACTTGTGTTCTCCTTAGAATGGCACTTTCAGTCTTGCAGGCTGAATATCACACATGGTCTGTTTTTCATGCTTAAAGGGCTACAGAGTGAATTGAGACTAAAACCAAACTGCATGGGGTAGAGGGAAGGTTTCACTAAGCCTCTGTCTTCCCTCAGATTCTTAAGATTTAGAAGCCTAGCTTGCCTTACCTTGTATGTATTTACTAAAGGACAGTAGCCCTTGATTTGTACTATTTCAGTGCTTACTGTGCTGTTTCCCTGAAATCTGTATTTGCCACAGTAATGTGAAAAAAAGCTAAAATGGAATATCTCTGAGATTGGAGTGACCCAGTTATAGAACAGAGGCAATTACTTCTGTAATCAGACAAACTGGGGGAGGTCCCTTCAGAACTCTTAAACGCTGTATTGCTGCCTCGGGAATCTGAAGAGCTGACTTGCAGGAGTTGGGCAGATGTACCTGAGGACGAGTATTCCTAGACCTGCCCCATCTTTTTCATTCCCAAACAGAACCCTCCTTCCAGTGTTCCACAGCTTCCTATGCCTAAATCTGTCTATGTTGGATGCAGATGCTGGGATTTCATGTTCACAGAAGTACTGTGCTGCAGTGTTCACTGCAGAAAAGTTGCTAAAAAGTTGCTTAAAAATTGTTGTTAAATTCAGAATGAATAGTGCTGGCCCAAAGACCTGACATTAAAGCTGTTTTGTAACTTTTTGTGTACATCTAGACAGCAGATCTTGGACTTGATATTGGTGCCCAGGGAGAACCTCTTGGATACCGCCCAGATGGTACGTCTCTTCCGTTCCCCTTGACTAAACTTAACTTGGGTGAAGTCAAGTCATAGATTTTAAAGGAGAACTGCAAATGAGTGAAGAGTGAATTACTCTTCTGCAGGGTATTGCAGACTGACAGGCAGATGGGGGAACTGCAAGTTCAAATAACCAGTTTCTGCAACACCACTGGCAGCACTGAAATGGGAGCTGTATGAACATGCAGAACTGGCGTCTCAGTTGTCTGATCTTGCGGGAGAATCTCCCACTGAGCTGTTGTTTCCAGAAATCCTTTAAATCCTTTACAAATGGACTTGACAATTCCAATAGTGCAGTTTTTCTTTAAAACAAAAGCTGGTATTGAATATATTAGTCTGCAAGTGTCTATAGACTTGAACAGAAGCCTATCCCTAAGGACTCTAAGCTATTTTTGACTGGTCTTTCAGAAGCAAGTCTACAGTCTTGGAGCCTGTTTTTGCTGCAGTATTGTTGAATTTTAGTACCGTTGATTGTGCAGACTAATGGCTTGGCTGGAATCTGCTCGTGCTTCTGACTGCAGTGTGCTTTGTCTGCAGAATTATACTGGAAGGCTGTTTCGAACAATGGAATAGCCATTAAGGGCAGGCAACAGATTGTTTTGAACTTGGCTGTACTAGAAAAAAAATTAGATGGCTACAATGATCTCACACACTGATACTTGCAGCTTCTGATGCATCTAACCTCTGTTAACATTATGCTTTTTTTCCCTCTGCCACCTTTAACTTTCTTAGATCCTAGCTACCGTTCTTTCCACTCTGGCGGATACGGTCAGGATGCCTTGGGTATGGACCCTATGATGGAACATGAAATGGGTGGCCACCACCCTGGTGCTGACTACCCAGTTGATGGTCTGCCAGATCTTGGCCATGCCCAGGACCTTATGGATGGGCTGCCTCCAGGTGACAGTAATCAGTTGGCCTGGTTCGATACTGACCTGTAAATCATCCTTTAGGTAAGAAGCTCCAACCTTGAATTTAAAAACAAAACAAAAAGAGAAAAACAGATGACTGGACTGAGGACTTGGTTGGCAGGGAGGGATTGGCTCAGTTGGGTCCCAGTGTGCCAGAATAGTGAATAAACGCTCTGGAACCACATGAGCAGCACACTCCAAACTGACTTCTGCCGTGAAGTGTGGAAGTAATTAACTGTAATGTCTTGTGCACTGGCTTCCTGCAGTCTTAATAGGTGAAAACAGCCCTTTACTCAGGAACACTGACATCTGTTGTTTGTTTGTTTGTTTCTCTTTGCAGCTGTATCATCTGAATGAACTTGCATTGATTGGCCTGTAGAGTTGCTGAGAGGGCTCGAGGGGTGGGCTAGTATCTCAGAAAGTGCCTGACACACTAACCAAGCTGAGTTTCCTATGGGAACAATTGAAGTAAACTTTTTGTTCTGGTCCTTTTTGGTCGAGGAGTAATAATACAAATGGATTTTGGGAGTGATTCAAGAAACGAAGAATGCACAAGAATGAATTGCAAGATGGAATTTATCAAACCCTAGCCTTGCTTGTTAAAAATTTATTATTTTTTTTAAATCTCTGTAATGGTACTGACCTTGCTTGCTTTGGAAGTAGCCTTTCTTTTCGCAGTAATTGTTGTTAGGTTTTTTTTTTTTAAAAGTCTCTCGTAGTATTAAGTTATAGTGAATATGCTACAGCAGTTTCTAATTTTTAAGGATTGAGTAAAGGTGTAGAACACTAATTCATAATCGCTCTAACTGTATTCTGAATAAAGTGTAACATTGTGTAGCCTTTTTGTATAAAAAAACTAGACAAATAGAAATGGTCCAATTAGTTTCCTTTTTAATATGCTTAAAATAAGCAGGTGGATCTATTTCATGTTTTTGATCAAAAACTTTATCTGGGATATGTCTGGGTAGGGGCCAGTAAGAACTGTTTATTTGGAACCTTGTATTGGACAGTTTACCAGTTGCCTTTTATCCCAAAGTTATTGTAGCCTGCTGTGATACAGATGCTTCATGAGAAAAATGCAGTTATAAAATGGTTCAAAATTAAAGTAAACTTTTAATTCACTCTGTGTCAAATTATTTCAGATCATCAAGTATATTTGTGCATTAAAACGTTTTCTGAAAATTGCCCTGGAATTGCACACCACCTTCAGCACTTCAGAGCAGGAACCCAAGAACCCTTTACCTCTTTCATCCCACTAAGGAGGTTACCCTTGAGAGGGCCAAGCCCTAATGCCAAGGGTTTCCCACTGCAGGCCTCTGAGACAGTATTCTTCTTCCCCTTGACCTGCTGCCACTTGGTGTTGGTAGGTTCCTCAGCATGAGGCAGGTCTAGCCAGATGTGAGGCAACTACACTTTGTGCCTGGCTTGCCAGCCACACACTCACTTGTGGGCTTCAAAACATGAGAACAGCATATGACTTTAGCTCTCTCCAGATGTGCACTGTCTTGGGGTCAGATGGAGATCCTTTGTCTACATACTCTCAGCTGCTCTGGTAGCTTAAACCCATTTTCAGGTGTCCTCAGTCTTACTACTGTGTGAGAAGGAACCTCTGTGTAACTGCCGTCTCTTGAGGCTGCACCTGTGTAGTCAGAAGCAGGGGAAGTGGTTCTTAAACCGCCAGCTAATTCATAGGCTGTGCGCATCTGCACGGTGCTGCTGTCACCAGCCTTGGCTGAGAGCAAACATTCCCTGGCAGTTCTACCTCAGGGCAGCAGTTTGCAATCAGATCAGCAGGGGGTCTTGGCTGCAAAGGGTCATGGCTCAAGTTGGGATCCCAAGATGATGATGATGATGAGAGCTGAAGGAAACTACCAAACAGACTGTCCCTGCTTTTGCTTGACAGGGCAAAGGCGCTGCAGCTGCAGAGGGCAAGTCTCACCCTCTCTCAGCTTTGTTCCTCGGCCACACTTGCACTAGAAGAACATTACTATAGAACACTTTTTACCAAATAATAGCCACCAGCTAGCTTTTCCCCACTTCCATAACTCCAGCTCCAATCCTAGCTGGTAAACTATGAAAAAGAGACAGTGGCATTTAAAGTAAACAAGTAACGTCAGAAAACAATTCCTGTACAGCAGAGGATGTGAAGGCAGTGTGCTTACCTGGGGGTGTTTGCTTGTCACTGCTGCTTCAAAAGACAAACATTAAGAAGTGGTCATTGTACCAGACTTGGCCACACCATCCTCTCTCACAGCCACTGAGCAAAAAAAAAGGGATAAAAATCTCTCACATGTACATGGCGCACACACACACACACACAACCTCTAGCATGCTGGCAGGGGTTGGGTCTGGTTGCATGATACAGAGAGTATTGTCTTTCTTGATAAAAAGGTATTTATTGCCTACAGCCAGTCACAGGCATCAGGTGACCCCTTAGGGTGAAGAGTCAAGGCCTTCACCTGGGCAAAAAAAGATACACAAACATTTCTAACAGCAGCTTAAGATGGTGCAACGCTTCATGTCTACATTGTGAAATAACTATGCTATTTATTTAAGCTCTGCTTTTCAAACTCTGGCTGTCAAATACTTGAGCTACATCACGTAATGCCAGCAAGGTTAAGTAGTAACCAAGAATTCATCCTTACAGGGGTTTAAAAAAAAAACCAACCCCAAAACAACAAACCAAACAAAAAAAAAAACCCAACAAACCAACCAACCCCCCAAAACCAGTTTCCCGTCCCTTCCTGAAGCCTCCCAACGTCACATGTGTGTTCATACACAGCTACGGCTCAGCTTGCTAAATTAATTACGCCTGCTCTGCTCATTTGCAGATGTTCCGCGGGAGCGAGGTGCTGAGCAGCGTACACAACTCCCACGATTCAGTAGGCCGATCAAAAACAGGTCACTTGGTAGTCTTGATGTTTTCATGTTCCACCGTTCTCAGAATTTCAAATGCCAAGGAAGCAACAGCAACATCAGCGTGAGAGCTAGGAATTACAAACAGGAATTAGACAAACCTAGTAGACATTCTCAGGGGAAAACTTTTTGTTCAAATCCCACATTTATCTTTATGCTGGAAAATCCTTACCAGCCACCAACTGCACCGTATATCCTCCTTTTCTGTTGAGCAGCAACGTGCAACTAGTGATTCTGCCCTGTTACAAATCTTGTTACAAAGTGCCGGGTCCTGCACTTTGGCCACAA
>NW_010323508.1:0-2139 GCF_000700745.2 Antrostomus carolinensis | reverse complement strand
CTAATCTAAACCTACCCTCTTTCAGTTTAAGGTAACACCTTTAAGATGTTTTATTATTTGAGTGGAAACAACCATGTACTATTTGATATTTGGATTTTTTTTCTGTCCCAAACAGAACTGGGGTATTTTTAATACATCTATGGATTACTTCTCATTCATTCTTTCAAATATAGAGAACACACAACCGGTACACTACTACTACATCTGTTTTTCTAAGAAGACATCAAGATGTTTTTACTTATGCTGAATGAATACAACATATGAAATTTATATGGTGTAGATAAGACTATATGTATCTATATATCTATATATATACATATATGTATGTATGTATGAATGCATGTGCTTAATCTACGCTGATTCACTGAAATTCCAGCAATATTTAATGCAGTAAGCGGCCAATTTAACATTCATATTCAAAGCAAGATAATAAGAGCTAGGGAACAGTTGTTAGTAAGAGTTTTGGTGTTGTATGCCACACTAACTGTTTCATAAAATATTCAACAGCTTTTTGAACATTATGCCCAGTAATGCACCTCTCTCTCTCTCTCCAAAATTTAGAATTTTACAAAAGAAATAAAACACCAAAACTGGAAAAATGCTTCTCACTACCTGATGACTGCATCTGATTGAAACAGAGATTAGGCATTTTCTGTTTTACATACTATTCTAAAAATTCTTCTCTGCCCAACTAGGAAATCAAGAGGCATCTGTGTCTGGAGACCGTGTCACTAACCCACTAATAAAAGTCCTCTGTAAAGTGATGTTAATGAAGAACTTTTCTGTGCAGCTTGGACATAGGAAGCACAGGAAACACTGAAGATCCTCAAAGGTAAACACGTGGTATACTGCAATTAGTTCTCCATCCAAGTACTACTTTTTTGCACAGTATTTGCTAGTTTAATGCTATCACATGATAACTCAAGTAAGCAGCTAAGTGTTATTTCCTATTACATGCAATTTTATTCACTTTTTTTACATTTCTTTAAGTTAAAACCCACTTGCAAGCAAGACTCCATTTTCTTTGTTTGCTCCATCAGGGTTTCTTTGCAAAAAGTTATTAATTTCTAATTTAAATTCAAATTATTTTTAATTTAACTGGGGCATGGCAATAGTCTTTCTGATTCTGAACGCAGACTTTTTTCATGACCGCTATGAAAATAAATCACTATGAAATAATTACACAAACAAACAAGTCAAGTGATACGTACAAAATAAATATCACTTGGAAATTAGATATGCAAAGCACCAATACAGCAAGGTTATATGAGTGAATATACTTTTCAAACATGCCTATCACCTCGATATCTTGGCACAAGAGTCTTTTAATCTTGCAATTACATACAATTCTCACAGAGGCACAGAACATTACACAGCCTTCTGTGTACCCCATTTCTGCAGTTCACACTACAAAACTACTTATGCATAAATTACATTTAATCTGAAATAATCGAAGTCTATATGAGCAAAATATGAATCAAAACTTTCTGCTTGAAATTAAATGAAACTTTTGAAGTTGGAGTCCTCATGACCAAAAAGATGCTGCATTGTATAAACTTGTCTTAGCGCTACACCCCTAAGTAAATAAAGATGTAACTTGTCTCCCTTTCAACTGCAGTGTTAGAAAGGCTGACAGGGCTTCACAAAACCCTCCTGTGTTAGAGAACGGAAACTCCTAATGAGATTAGTTGGTGTGTGTGCAGACATTACTTAGCCATGACTAAATGGGCTCTCTTCCTGCAGCCAGTGGAAAATTCAGGGAACTTTTTCCCCCTGCAGCATCAGAGTCCCTCTAACCTTCAGCAAAGCCAGATCCAAAAACAACTCTCCACTTTCTCTCCCTTTCTCTCTCTCTCTCTCTTTTTTTTTTTTTTTTTTCATTCCCTTACAAACATTTTTAGTGTTTTTTCGGTTGGTCGTGGAAACTCTCCACGTCGGCCAAGGGGTCTTGGGGCAGGCGGTGGCTAGGAAAGGCGAGGAGGGGGAGGGCCAGGGAGAACGCAGAAGACTACAAAGGAAACTGTAAAAAGGAGCAAATACATAAACCTGAGAGGGAGAAAACCACAGAGTTTCTTTGTGAGCTGCAGTGACTCATTTTCAAGATGTTGTCTGCTGCCAGTTTCAAACCGGAAGCGCATG
>NW_010323507.1:0-3021 GCF_000700745.2 Antrostomus carolinensis | reverse complement strand
CCCAGGACACGGTTATTGACCTCTGTGCTGCTCCCAGCGCTGCAAAAATTCTGGGTTTTATACTTTTTCACCAAACTTCAAATCCAGAATCAAAACTTCCTTAGAAGAGGGTTCAGCACTTCAAAGAAACAAAGGAACCCCAGCCAGTAGTACAGCGAGTCACACAACAAAACACGATTTAATATGTCCCGACTGCTTGATGTGTAAATCAAGTCGTTTGAGTTCAGCTTCTCAAAGCTCAGAGGTGTATGTTAACGACATCGTTTTGGTTGTGAAATATATGCTCTATGTGGAGAAAAAAGAAAAGTGAGACAGTCTTCACCAGCCTCATCATCCAAAGACTGCCAGTTTGCATAGAGGACCAGGATGCAATTACACATGCTAATAGCTGGGGTGGAAGCGAGGAAACCGCCGCGGGACTGGCCGCGGTGCCGGTGGCTGTAGGTACAGGTCTGCAACCACCCAGGTGATGAAATCACAGTGCCAGGTTGTCCTCGTCGAGAGCAGCAGGGTCAATTCTTATTGTCCCCTGTTTGGCCACCTGGGAGGATGAGTTTTACCCGTCATGTGCTTACACAATTTGGATTGTTTCTAAATTGTCCGTATCCATTCTCGTTAGCGTTGACAATATGCTAAATGACAGATAAATTGGCATGATGACAACTGTGCTGCCTCTGAGGGCTTGGGGCTGAGCTGTTCCACAAGACTTTTTAACACAGGAGAATGACAAGCAGACTCAGCCACTTAATCTCTGCCCAAGACAGGGGAGAACTGAGGTCACTGGCCAGAATAGCGGCTCCGTCCCAGCGCTTGGGTTTCTGTTAATTGAAGCAGAGCTGGCACTGTTGTACTTTGCTCCTTCTTTCTGTTCATTCTGTGTGACTTTTGAAACCATCGGTGATGAAACCAGGCTGATAGAAAAGCCCATGTAAACAGCAAAGCTGTTGCTTATTCACAGGCATGAGGATTATAAAAGTAAATTCACGTTTTTGTAACCCGGTGAGATCATTTAAGTACAGAGTGATAAAAATCCTCAGGCATTTTACTAGAAAACTGTGAAAGAGGCAGTCCTTCCCTGAATATATTTTTGTTGTATTGGAAACTAAATAATCATAAGATGATCCAAAATGCATGTTTTTAAGTACACTGAACGTGGACAGCCTGAATTTCAACAAACAATTACCCTGGAAATGCTAAAATGGTTGGAGGAAGGACACTAAATGATCAGCTTCTTCCTGTTTAGGAAAGCTGAAACACTGCTGAGAGGACAATAACATGATAATATTTTTCATTACTTACATCCCGGTGTGGATTTTAACTGCAGCAAAGGATGCAAAACCTAAAATTACTGATTTTTCCTATGTTCCCATGTCGGCAAAGACTGATTTTTGTATCTGTTTGAACAGGCAGGAGGTCAGACCTGTGTTCAGCAGCTGCATGTCAGCACGAGTAGCCACAGAAGAGACCGAGGGTTTATTCCCAGTACAATATATTTGCCCTTGTAAAACAACCAGGGTCTCATCCCACGGGTTATTTTCCCACTGAAGTGGCTCTCCCTGTTCTTGTACCTGCCTGAGTCCTGGCCAGGGAGAGGTGAGCTGGCAGCCCCAGCCCGTGCTCGCTGCCAAGCCCAGACTGTTAAACTGTATTTTAGTGCGTTTCATAAAGCTGGAGGAGAAAAGGAAGAAGCTGTTCCAAGACTGATACTCTAGATATCGGCTGGAGGTGGCAGAGCCTACAGCCCCGGCCCTCCTGCGCTACGTGGGGAAGTGAATACGCTCTGAGGACTTGGGAATTGGCTTGGAAAACCATCGTCGTGTCCCCAGAAGCCACAAAAAGCCACAAAAAATGCTTTATAAGCTCATTACCTTCCAATAGACAGAAGAGAGAAGTGAAACTCCTGAGGTTGTGCTTTATTTTTTCATTGTTAATGGCCAACGAAGTGTTAATTACCATACTGGGTACCATATAAACTCTTGGAGCTCTTGTCTTATGGTGAAAAAACAGGACTAAACTAGAAATTTTGCTCATTTAGTCACGGGTGAAATTTTTGGTGGCATTTCTGTGGCAAAACCCCAAACCCTTTAGTACATGGGGCACTATAAAACTGTTTATTTTTCCCACACCTTGCTGGCAAACCCCACATTTTCCCTTGTTATCGTCTCCATCCACTGAGCATTTTTGCCACCACGGCGGTTCCAGCAGCTGCTTCCACAGCAGATCTGTCAGTTCTGAATCAGACACGTACATGTTAAATTTTAACCATGTGGATTAATATTTGCAGGGTCCAGGCAAAAATAAGACTAGTGAAGATGATGAGATGTGGTAAATCTAACGGCAGGAATTGACTTTGGAATTAAGAGAAGACTTGGATCAGTTCCTGTTGGGTTCCTCTGTGCTGTTGGCACTTAGAAAGCAGTTTATTCACAGACAAAGACGAATCTGGGCAAGGCGACAACGAAATCCACTCAACCCAGCAAGGCAGCATGACTAAGAGGTATCTGGGGAGGGACTTTGGCCAAGGGCAGGGAGTGACAGAACAAGGGGTGATGGCTTGAAAGTGTCAGAGGGGAGATGGAGCTGAGATGTGAGGAAGAAATTGTTTGGTGTGAGGGTGGTGAGCCAGTGTCCCAGGTTGGGCAGAGAAGCTGTGGCTGCTCCTCCCTGGAAGTGTTTGTGGCCAGGTTGGATGAGGCTTTGAGCAACCTGGTCTAGTGGAAGGTGTCCCTGCTGCTGGCAGGGGGGTTGGGACTGGATGAGCTTTCAGGTCCCTTCCCACCCAAACCAGTCTGGGATTCTTCTCCCCAGTACTGTTTTATTCTCCCTTTTGGGTCACCCATTTTTCCTTTTTCTCCTCTTTTTCCCATCCCTCCCACCTCCTCCCCACTGATCCCCACCTCCCAGGACCCTGTGGACAGTGTCACCCCAACATCAACCCCCCCAGCCCCACGACAGTGCCCATCTCCCACCTCTCCCCCTTCCTCCAGGCCCTTATTCCCGGTGTCCCGGGGCAGCCCCACC
>NW_010323506.1:0-2963 GCF_000700745.2 Antrostomus carolinensis | reverse complement strand
GTCATGCTGTGAAGTGTGGAGCCCCACAGACCTTTCCACTTCTTTTTTTTAATAGCCATTTAACAAAGGGTCCCCGAGGAGTTGCGGGGTTTCCGAACAGCGAGGAAAAGTGAGTGCGACAGAAAGCACCTGGGATCTTCACTCCTCACCATGGCTGCAGCACCAAGCACTGCCCAGCATCCACTGCCGTCATCTCTGGGTGGGAGATGTTAGCACTTGGCTGTGCACGGGATATCCCACCTCGTGCTAAAGCCACTGAGAGAGGACAAGCGACGGATGTGTGACTTACGTGGGTGTAATATGAAATAATGGCAGTGGCAGCAAATCTGAAGTGTGGAGAAACCCTGTCTTGGGGTTAGAGATGGACCTGAGCAGTCACGTTAATGGCTGAGTCTTTCTTACTCACCCGCAGGGCTTCGTAGTGGCATTGGAGATGCTTAGCAGGAGTGCCTGTTCTGGAAAGAAACTCTTCTCCAAATGGTGTCACCCCTCTGGCTCCATGGGGGTTTCCAGACAGGCAGACAGGCATTTCCTGTACACCCTTTGGCCCTGAGCCATCTCAATTCAAGACCTGTTGCCTCTCAATTAAAGAAAAAACATTTAAAAAAACCCCAAACCCAACAAAAAAACACCCTAGGTCATAAACAAAATGTTAACGACTCTCTTAATGCATTTTCCTTTTTAACAAATGCTTTTGCTGATCTTGGAGAACTGGAAGGATGTTTTATAACAGGAGGAGGTGACCAGGTTTATTCAGGCCACTGGGCAGCAAGATTAAGAAGCACCAGTAGATTTTAGGTGCAGCTTGATCCCATGATAGAACTTTGTTTGCTGGTGCTCACGTGAAGCATGAATAAAGCATTGGAAATACCAGGGAGAGAAGCTCCAGTACAGCTGGGAAGAGGTTTATATTTCCAGTGAAATTACAACAATACCAGCTCAAAGATTAAATAAATGTAAAGAAATGTGAATTAGAATAAATAAAGCAAAGATGGGTCTGATTAGCTCCTCCTCTTGTGCAAAACTTCCTGAGGAATTCACAGTGCTCCAAACAAAATATTAATTCACAGGAAGGTTCTCAGCGGACATTAGACTTCAGCAAGCAAAAAACAAAGCAGTGAGAGCAAAAGAAAGACATTCCTAAAACTTTAAATCAAGAAAAAATGTTTAAAAATCTGTAAAGTTCTCAAGAAATCAAAAAGAATTCATTGGAAACTCAGGACATGATAAAAAACAGAGGTAGCTTTAATGCTGCTTCAGACTGAGGAATTTAAACTGAAGTCACAAACATATGGAGAACGATTTCTGTTCATCAGTTAAAAACAGTACAGTCTGCTTAAAACCCGTGTAAACAACATACAGCATCTCGACAGTATCTTCTGAACGGATTTGCTGGTACTTGGTTAGCAATTTCTTCTGATGCTTCATCTCACCAGTTTTATTATCACTACCAAGTCTTCCATTTGATCCTTTACTAAGTTGAAATCAGAGAACTGAAAGGATTTGAACATCTCTTCTCCGGATGAGGAAACCCTGACAAAATTCATGGAGTAGTTTCTGATTCATCTCACAACAAAATGATGATGATAACCTAATTGATTCTGTGCTGTTCATGCTGCTTCCCAGTCTTCTGGCTTCAGGCAATTACATGGATGGTTGCTAGGCCATTCACAAGATGAATTTACATGTCTTAAAAATAAGCTTACTCTAAAGGAAAAAAAAGCTAGAACAGCAGATGAAATTTAAAAATAATTGAAAAAACGATCACACAAAAAGTTTGTTCAAATCGTGCAAGAAATGAGAAGGAGCAGTTTATATAGAAAAATAATTTTAAAATCTTTGGTAACAATGAATTATTCAGATTTTTACAGTACTTGTAATCTAAAAATAGTCTTCTATTATTCATGTAAGTACATTTTATAATTTATTTCCTAGTACACTTTATTAACAAAACATACATAAAAGCAGAAAATAAAAAGTCAGAAAGATACGAAGAAAATGTCTTCTCTGAAGAAACAGATATCTGAATTGGGTTCTAAACCAAGTTTCTTAATGAGTGTATCTCATTACTCTGCTCACATAATGCCAAATTTTCCAGATAAGAAGTTTGGTTTTCCTTGGGACGTTGTATTCTTTCCATCACTTGACTTTGAAGGCATGTCCATAGTAGTATATCTAATTTGAAAACCACCAGCAGTCACTGAGGCATCTGTCAAAAACTTCAAGGTCATAACATTGCCTGGAACAAGAAAAAGAAAAACAAAGGTTATGTTTTTGGGTGGCCAAATACCATACCAATACCATAAAAATGTGCTATTTCAGAGTTATTTTTAAAGTGCTTTTTCATGCTTCATTCTGAGATCTTTAGAGCAACCCACCTAGTTGCTCTCTACAGCTACCTGAAAAGAAGATGTAGTGAGGTGGGATTGGTCTCTTCTCTCAAGTAACTAGTGATAGGATGAGGAAATCACCTGAAGTTGTGCCAGGGAAGGTTTAGATTGGATATCAGGAAAAATTTCTTCACCAAAAGAGTGGTCAAGCACTGGAACAGGCTGCCCAGGGACGTGGTGGAGTCACCATCGCTGGAGGTGTTAAAAAAACGTGTAGACATGGCTCTTCAGGACATGGTTTAGTGGGCATGGTGGTGTTGGGTTGAGGGTTGAACTTGATCTTAGAGGTCTTTTCCAACCTCAATGATTCTGTGATTCTATTCTATGCTTCTATGGTCTGTCTACTTTGGAGCTGTGGTCTGAGAAGATTATGGTTCCATCAGCCCCATGGAAAACCAGGCAGATTTTCATCCATTTTCTCTGCAGAACCTCGACGCTGATAAAGTTGTGCTGTATCCAGTGCTTTCTGCAAAGCATTTCCTGCTCTTTAAACTGCTGCTCTGCTTCACCCTACCTGTGAAACTGTCACGCTTCATGTGTGAGAGCCTGTCCCAGGGCTCTGTCACCCTCACT
>NW_010323505.1:0-8388 GCF_000700745.2 Antrostomus carolinensis | reverse complement strand
GGTGCAGCCTTACGGGGCTCCGTGCAACCCGAAGGATACAGGGGCTTCCTTAGGGGGTCGGTGCAGCCCTGTGGGGTCGGTGTAAACCTACAGGAGTAGGTGCAACCTTATTGTGACCCTGTTAGGGAAGGTGCAACCCTATAGAGGGAGGTGTGGTCTTATGGGGGTGGGTGCCACCTTGCAGGGGTAGATGCAATCTTCTGGGAACAAGTGCAACTCCACAGGGGCAAATGCAGCCCTCCTGGGGTAAACGCAATCATACAGGGGTAGGTGCAAGCTTTGGGGTCAGCTGCAACCCTATGGGGCCAGGGGCCCTACCTGTGTTGATTTCCAGCCAAGGTGTAGGTGGGGTGGGAGACAAAGCCGGCTCTGTGTGTCCCAGCTACACTCCTGAGTTGGGGGCTGCCCTAGGGAACAGAGCACAGACACATGGTACTTCGTCTGCAAAGAAGCCTGGCTGGGGGCTCAGGGAGGCTCTCGCTTTGAGGGCCACACACAGGTTGGCCTTGCCGGGGGCAGCAGGAGGGCAGAAGGAGGGCAGGGGGCTGGAGGGCAGGCATCTGGGCCAGTTGGAGCTGACATGTGCCCGCACTGGCAAGAGTATGCCCAGCGTTGCTGTGGGTATGTGCGATTTCAGCTGCAGATCTTCCGTAGTGTCTTCACAAAAGGGAGAACACAATCTGATTTTGGCTGCGGGATTTAGGGGGAGAGTGGGTGACATTGACTAGGTTTGCAGCACACACACACACACACACACACACACACACGCACACACACACAGATGTATCTGTTGGGAGGTAAGTGTGTCCAGCCTTGGGAAAAGCATGGCAAATCTTAGGAGTTATGGCAAGGGCACTGGTGCCTATTTCCTCAATGTCCACCCAGCCCAAGACGGTGCTCTCTTTCTGTCTCACATACAAGAACCATGCCTGTTTCTTTCTGTGACTCTCCCAACAGGAGCTGGTGACCTGACCGGGGATGCCATGGGCTATGTGACAGGCGTGCTGGCCGTGCTGATACATGCTGCCTACCTGGTGCTCATTCAGAAGACCAGTGTAGACAGTGAGTACGGACCCCTGACAGCTCAGTATGCCATCGCTGTTTCGGCCACCCCTTTTCTCATCATCTGCTCCTTTGCCAGCATGGATTCCATTAACGTCTGGTCATTCCCGGGGTGGAAGGACCCTGCCATGGTATGCATCTTTATCGCTTGCATCCTGATTAGCTGTGCCATGAACTTTACCACCCTTCACTGCACTTACATTAACTCGGCTGTGACCACCAGCTTTGTTGGGGTGGTGAAGAGCATAGCAACCATCACGGTGGGCATGGTGGCATTCAATGATGTGGAGCCCACGAAGTTATTTATAGCCGGTGTTGTGGTCAACACCTTGGGGTCTGTAATTTACTGCGTGGCCAAGTACATTGAGACCAGACGGCAGAGCAATTATGAGGACCTGGAGAAAGAAACTAGAGAAGAAGAGGGGAAAAGGCAGGCTGGGGACCAAGCACTGTTTGCCATGGAGGCGATTTCCCAGGAGAAGAGGGCTGAGGAAACAGCAGTGGAAGGAGCAGCCGCAGGGGACAGCCAGAGCGGAGAGGAAGAGAAGGACGGCAGTGAGAAACCTGCTGAGGGACTGACGGTCCAGGGAAAAGCCACTGGCACCCAAGGAGTGAACAGAAGCTCTCTGAAGGATGCCTATCTTGGAGTATGGAGGTTGGTGAGGGGTGCTAACTATATAAAGAAGGATTATTTGATAGAAAATGAAGAACTGCCAAACCCTTAAAAAGCAGGTTTGAAAACCTATTGCTTGAGGACAGACACCTGGTTCTCTGTATAGGGGGAGAGGCAGAGCATACATTTCCACATCAAGGCTGACAAATCCAGATCATGTAGGATGACTTTACCTCATTGTCAAAAAGCAAAAGGTCAGAGTTTGCTCGTGCTTTGGACTTGCTTTCAGCTGCTTTCAGTACATCAGTTTAGACTCACCACAGCCAAAGGTGCTGAGTCCTCTGCTGTGGATACAGAGAGAGTTGGGTAACGGCAAGTCACGGGTGCTTGTCCAGCAGCCTGGGCCACAGGGGACACCAGTACCATTCAGTTAGTCGGCAGTGACACTGACAATAGCAGTGGCCTGCAGCTTAGCTTGTGTCTGGAGCCTTGTGATTTTAACACCATATGGAGGCTCTTTCGATGTGTTTCTGTATCTGTATCCATCCAATTATAGGCACTCGATAAAAATATATTCCTGCAATATATAAGCTCCTATTCACTGTACTTTTCTGTGCTCCTCTGTGTCAATACAATTGCGACAGAGCCGGAGGCTGCGCCACTTGAATTATATTGGTGTAAAATCACCCTCTTAACTGAAGAACTGAAACTCTCCCTGATTCTGTGTCCAGGCTGGGCCTCAGACCTGGTTTACATTGGGTGGTTTGTGTCTTTAGTAGAAATACTTCTGTCTTGCCGTGGTGTATATGAGAGCAGAAGCAGATACGAACTTTTGAGAAGCTGTGGTCAGCAAAAGAAGGATGTTCTTCTGTGAGCTTTAACTACATGTAGTGTTGAGAATATTAGTTTGACCCAAATAAAAAGGATTGGAAATGTTGGGCTGTATTGATTGATTTGGGAGGGCTATAAAAAAACAGGGAGTCAGTGTGTGCTTTGTGCTATCCCCTCCTTGTACCCTAAGTCAGGTGAATCAGGGACACACCTAGGTGTCCTCTCCTCCCTCTCTCAGAAGTACAGCTGATAGGAGAACTGGGGGTGCCACCTCTGCTGGGGTTCCCGGGAGTGCTTTTGCAGGACAGGTTTGCTGTATCCTGGCAGCCTGTAGGGACGTGGCTTTGTGCAGATCAGCCCTTGCCATCCCTGTGCTGTGGTGCCTGGTGGAAGGAAGCACAGGCAGGCAGGTGGGAGCTGCAGCGTTCTCCGGCAGATCGTGCTCCAGGTGCTTGCGGGCCTGGGTGCTCGGTGCGCCAGCACCAAGATGTCCGTGGTTTTGGTGGAAACTGCTCCCCTGTGCCCAGGCTGTCATTTAACAGGGAAGACTGGGGAAACAAGCATTTGAGTATTTCTTAGCCCTTGGGGGAGGTGGAAGTCCTTGGGTCAAACCTTTGCTCAGAACCAGGCAGAGAAGAGATTTGACTCCGAGTCTTCCTCACCTTGGAAGGGTGCCCCAACCACTGGATCATCCTGACCGCAGGCTGAAACGAGTTGTTATCATTGCCTGAAAAAATGAACCACGTTTGCTGTTGTTGTTATTATTGTTATTATTATTTATTAAGCCACTGAACTGAAAATCAGTTATTCCCACAGCCCTAATTAATCAGTGCCTAGCCTAATGCCTTCTCAAGCCAAGCAGGCAGCATCAGCCTCATGGGGCGTTCAGTACTGAAATCCGAAATGAGCAATTTACCCAGCAGGGAATATTTGCAAAACTGATGTCTGGGGAAGTTTTAGATTCTTGTCCATAAATGCAGGCAGGAACATCAGATGTGCCAGTATGTTTTTTGAGGGACTGCAGAAGTTGGGTGACCTGGCATCACCCATGAATTTTGAAAGAGATGGCTATAAAGACATTCAGGCTAAAATTCAGACTGCAGAGCTGGGGGACTGGGCGTGGAGATCGGTGCATCACCTGTTACATATAGCTTGTGTTTAAGACCTGAGAGATACTGGCCGTGTGCCAAAACACGTTTACTTTCTGTTCAAGCTCCATATGGCATCTTTTTCAATAAAAGCACTATTTATTGTTTACAGCCTAATATAATGGGGTTTTTGTTATTTTTTCAAATGCATCCTAGACTAAAAAAGTTTGTGCCTATGACTTACAGTTGCTGTATTACTGAACTCATTATGATATCCAACTGCATTATGATCATACAGGTGGCTGAAGAGAAACCCACATTTCTGATCTCTCCTCACTGTGCTCCGTGTTTTCTGTCCACAAGAAATGTGGATCTTTTTACCACCTGGATGCCAGTCTTAAATCCTGTAGCGTACCCCCTGTGTTTGGCACGTGCTGTAGAAAGCTCTCCCCCTGGACTCTTGTTGCCAGACTTTTTCCTGGGGGAGTTCAATGTTTTGCCGCTTACCATTGTGGAAGTATTAGTAGAAACTTGCAGAAACTTGAACAGTTTTGACTGTTAAAAAAAGCTGCTGTTACAATGTTGTATATTTGCATGTATAGTCAAAATGTGATTATATTGTATTCTGTTTATACCTGTAAATTCCCTAAATTAAGATAGGAATTTGGCAAATGCAATCCACTTTTTCAGTAACAGAGACTGTTGCACAATAAAATAAAAATACTGCCTCGTGCTGAGGTATTTTAATAGCATCAGCTGAAGACTGCAGAACGAGATGTGGGAATAAAATTGCACTGCTTTCCAAAAGCCTTCTGGTTTTCTTATTGTTGCTGCTCCGGGGTGCTCATTTTTGGCTCATTTATAGTTATTCTTGTGCCTTTATACTGTCCAAGTTTCCTCAACATGTGATCGCACACTATAAAAACTGTCATGGACAGAGGGACTGAGGACAGACTAAGGAACACAAGAATCTGAAGTGGCCGAGTCTTGTGCCTATCTTGAAGTTTCTGTGGTTCTCCGCAGTGATTTCTTTGGTTATGTATTTAAGATGATTTAGTGTCACTAGTGTAACTGCTGTAACTTTAGAATACATAAAAATAAGATGATGCTCATTAGCTATATTATAAAATCATTGTGTTATTAAAGGGCTTAATTTTTGTTTTATTTTACAATGTAACCTATTTGTGTTACTGGCTATGTCACACGGCAACCCTAGGAGACGACTTAAGCATTCATTTTTACCTGTTTGTTTCAGGTGAAAGCTATGTAATGTCCCTGTGGCTGAAACTGGATTGTGCCAGACCTTGGGGCTGGTGATTATTGCAGAGTTCATCTGAGAGCTCCACACAAATGTGCCTGCAGGACAGTTTAGAGAAAGAAACTGTCCTTGTTCCAGGATAATGAATGAACCTGATGCACAATGACTGCTTTGAGAATAAACGTAAATTTCAGTGTCAACACATTTCATCGAGTAACACCTGCTCTAGAACTACTATATATATATATATATGCATGCACATGCACATGCACATGCACATGCATGCACACAAATACACATGCAATGGGAAGACAAAAGCCAGACTGGCTATCTTTTCTAAAAATATATTATTTTCTCAAATAAATTACAAGAGAGGCCAGATTATTTGGAGGCAGGGACAGTTCAAATTTCTAAGGATAAGTAAAAAGTTTGCATATATCACCGACAAATTAATCCTGCATTTACCATCACTTCCAGGAGGAAAATGAACAGCAATCTACAAAAAAACAGGTGAGAGTGAAAGAAATTTCACAGTTTATTCAGCAACACTCCCCAGCCCTTTGTATGTCTGGGGATAGTTTATTGCCAGTGCTTAACAGCCACCCGTCATTTGATTACGTCTGTTTGCTGCAGGCAAAGGCTTCGGTAGGCAGAAAGGTGCAAGCCCTTCAGCTCTGGGCTCTAAATTAACAGCTGAACATTTTGCTGCTTGTCCTGGTTAAGGTTTATCACCTCAGATTCCTGTCTCCTTGCCCTCTCTGCACGTGTCCTGTATAATTTCACATATCACTTTGAGATTTCTTCTGCGATTTGTTGGGGTTTTTGTTGTTTGTTTTGTTGGGTTTTTTTAACCTGAAGCCTCTAAGTGCAGTGCAGGCAATCAACCCTGCCTCTCAATTAGCTGCTGTATTCATGCTTCAGTAGCTTGCTGGAGGTCATCAGGACTTGTGTCTGTTGGCAATTGATGAGCATGCACATGCCCTTCTTTCTCTTCCCTTGTTTCCGTTGTTTCCAGTGTCCAGCTTGAAAACCTCTGCCAGTGGCAGAGGACTTGCCACAGAGGCTTCTGCCATATTATTATTTTCTTTTTTTTTTTCTAGAATGGGAGGGAGGGGACAGACCAGCAGGATCTTGTGTGTCCAGATTGCTCCTTGTTACCTTTGTGAATATTTCTGCGCACCAGTTCCCCGCTTACCAGCTCCCTGCTTACCAGCTCCCTATATAGCTCAGCCGTGGCTGCCTACCAGCTTCTTGTGGAGCTGGGCCAGGGCTGCGTACCAGTATCCTGCGGAGCTGGGCTGTGAACAGGATGGATGCAGGAGTGAGGGCCCTCACTGCCAGCCAATCAGTACCCAAACCTCCTGGTCATGCACCCCGATGTGGATATTTATTATACATGTTAAACCAGAAGGAGATTTTGTTCACAACATTTTGAGTAATAAAGCTATAAACCTGAAAAGGGGTTGCCATCATGATTGCTGTTGAGCCAGGCTCATTTTTGTTATAGGTGGAGACTAAGAAAGCCAGTCACACTTTAATGCCAGACGTTCTGTTTGAATAGGAGAGAGACTGCGACTGAGATGAAAGCCTGGGTAGAGAGTATGAAAACATTGCTCGAATGGGACTGGGATGGATGGGGAAAATAAGAGAGTTACAAATTAGGACAGATGGAGAAAATGTGGGAGTTTGCAAAAAAGCAAAATATTTCAGTTTGTATCCCTCTCCTACACCCACATCCCTGGGAAGCTGGAGACCAGCCCCTCACCAAACCTCGGTTTGTCACTGTTCTTACACAGAAATAAATAGTGACAGCATCAGAAACGCAGGGCCAAGCAGTGCAGTGAATCTGCAGTGAATGCACTTGAACTGGGGTCCTGGAGGGAGAGAGGTGGAGTGAATGACCTGGCTGGGGGGGAAGACAGGTGGATCTGCTTTTTGTAGTTCTGTGATTTTTTCATACTGGACAGATGTAAGAAAATCTGCTCTGGGCACACTAATTTTGTTGAGAAGTTTGTCCTTATCAAATAAAAGCAATGTCAGTTCTGTTCTCAGAATTACACCATTTTTTATTAGGTGCTATTGGTTTTGTTCCTGACAAAACAAGATAGGTTTCAACAATTCTTTATCAGATTTCAGGATTTCTCTGAAAAAGAGTGATAACTGCTAAGGTCACAGACCATTTCTTACTTGACGTGAGACGGGGTCAAATGAGAGAGAATAATGAGCTGGAACTAGTCATGGTAGTAAACCAGTCAGATTTACTGGCTGCAGTAAATACTGAGTATCACCAATAAATAAAAACAGCTACAGGATGCTGTGTATACCACCATTAGCTCCTTGTTTCTTGAACTGGCTTAATTCTCTTAAGTGAGTTTTCAGTCTTCAGAGTTGGGGTACAGGTCTCTGTGAAGAGCTCCTCTGCAGAAGCATCACTGCCAAGCCAGCAGCAAATTTCAAGGATTCCTGAGACAGACAGAGTTGGACTTTCAGAATTGCTCAACTGTTTTGTTGCTTGTTTTTTTAAAAAAAATATTTTATTTTTTCTTAATAACAGTTAAGCATGACCAGAATGGACTGTAGTATCTGGCCATGTCCTGGGGTGTCTTCTGGGTGCTGAGCTGTTCTAAACCACTTGAATGTTGCAGGGGCTTGATCAAACCAAGGCTAATCATGCTGCATCCAGCTCTGTCATCCAACACAATCAGCACAGTTTCTTTTTCCATTTGGAGGATCTATTTAACAGTGATTAAGTATACTTGTATACTGATAAAGGTTTTCTATAGAATCAGCTGCTCCAAGTATTCATTGCTACTCCCTGCTACATTTCAGGGAAGATATTAAGTGATAGCTAGCTACCGAAAAGCAGGCTTGGTTTCATGTATGTATCACAAGAAAGTTGTTTCCTCTGGTTTATCATGTTTTCCTTTAAGATGTGGAAGATGAAAATGACAGCCAGAACTGAAGATTTTGCAGGAGGAGTTCAGGTTATTTGCTATCCAAGCTTTAGACTTTCCTCAGCTTTAACTACTTCAGTGCCTTTCCTCAAAACTTGCAAATTTTGGTCTTGACTGAGCTTTGGTGTTGATTTGGCACCGTTCTCTTTTTATTCTCTTTCTGCAAACTTCACCTCTGCCTGTCCCCCCTGTGAGTCCTCTGACCCTCTGAGTCCTCTTCGGGGAAATCCAAGCAGCAGCCAGCAGACAAAAAGCATCAGATCCCACTCTCCTGGACAAAGACAAGGACACGCTGTTCTGTGATTGAGCTTCATTACTGATTTATACACGTCATGAACAAGCACAGTGAGTAAGCTCTTCAGAGCCAAGGAGGCTTCACTGCATCCCCGCATTTAAAGCATGGGTTGAAACCAGAGATTATTTCTTGGTGGGGCTCCTCTTGGTGCGTTGTACAGGTGCAATGTGTGGCACGTAAATTGGCGAGCTTTAAAGACTTGGGCTGCTGTGTGAACACAGATTCCTAGGTGGCAGCATAGAGCAGTCACTGCAACACCTTCCTGGTTGCCATCACGGTTGCTTTCA
>NW_010323504.1:0-15179 GCF_000700745.2 Antrostomus carolinensis | reverse complement strand
TTTTTAGAGGTTGGCATGGTGTACCCAAATCTGACCGTTTTTAAATTGTTTTTGTTTTATTTTGAGGGTTTTGAAGCAAAAGAAAAAAGAAATCCACGTGAACGTGGCTTGTTCCTCCCTGATGCTGCAGGAGCCGTTATGATCCATGCTGGTAGCAGAGCACTTTGGAAATTTAACGTTAATTATTGACATAGCGTTTATAAATAAGAGTTTATAATGAAAACACTGCGAGCCCTTAACTGCTAAATGTGGCTCTAACATGAAGAAGCTTTAAGATGATTATAGGAGCTTTGCTTACAGCTGCATGTGAGGAAAAACCGATGTACGCTCACCAGTGAAAAACAGTGAGGAAAGTGTTTATTCAACACACTTTTCTCTAGTGCTGACTGAAAATCAGTAGTATTTATCCAACTTTAAGTCTCTCGAATTGTGTATCATAAGCATTCACAAACCCATGCTGTTGTGCATGAGTGAGACAAGGTGAATGTACTTTTTTTTCCCGCTTGTTTCTTTAATTTAGGTTTCCTGACCACTCGAATTCTAACTCTGCTGCTAATTCTCCTGTACTTAGCGTGTGGGGAGACATGCAACTTGGGTTGGCTTGTTTAAAGCTTTGGTGATACTAGAAAGCAAAAAAATATCCAATGCAAATCATTCTCATGGCTCTTTTGTGTGTCCCATTTGTCCACTCTGAACTCTTTATTAATAATGTTTATTAATATACTAAATTACAAATAAATGCCACGAAATTTCCTGTCCAGGAGGGCTGAGAACCACTGCTCTTGCCAAAACCAACAGGAGTGGAAAGCCCTCAGCACCCTTAAAGATCAGGGCAGGCAGCACTGTGTGTAGGCATTATTATTAAAATATTTTTTGTGCTTTCTAGAGATCTTTTAAATATTTAAAAACAGATGTAGTGGAGTGCTTGCAAAAGTCAGGGACAGTTTTTATGCTTGGAGTATTATGTTGCTGTTTCCCATTAACTAGCAGCTGTTGTTGTTTTTTTGGAGAGGATGGGAATAAGAAAAGCAAAAATAAAACCAAACCCAACCCTCCAGACCCTGTGTGGGTGTGGGCTACACAGGCTGAGGGAAAATAAAGAGATCCTGGCAACTGAGTTTCTATAAATTTCTGTAGGCTTTGAAGTTGTTCATTGGAAACCACTTGTATGTAACCACTCTGAGCTTGGAATATTTGCTCATCAAGTCTCTTTGTGCCTATAAAGGTTGGTGAGTTTATTGGTGTCAGGTTAGTGCTCCTTTGATCTGTCCAGGATGGGTTGTAGAGACTTGGCACTCTTAGTCACCAGTGCCACCCTCTGTTTGCTGCTGTTCAAACTGGACAGGTAGACCTTCCTCTTACCACAGTCCTCTTGTCACATCAACCCTTTTTGTTTTTGTAGCTCAGAAAGGAGACGTGCAGAAATGTAAGTTGTCAAGACAAGAAACTGGGAGAGAAAAAAAAAAGGCAGCTCCAGAAGGAAAAGGAAAACTTTCAGTGCAGTTTCCATGCCCAGGGAGCAGGTGTTTGTGGATCACCAGCCATCCTTGTTTCAAGCTGTGCTGAAAATGTTTCCCATGCTGATATGCCAATGGATTGTGTGACTTCTCAGCCGGCCTGTAAAGAAAAACCATCTTATTTTCATTGTTGTCCTCCTTGCTTGTCATATCTGCTGCGTTTTGTTTTAAATTGGATGTTTTTTTTATACAGTGGAGGGGAGGTTTTTGTACAGCCTGGAGGGGAACATACTATTTCATATGAAATTGGAAAATTTCTTGCACGCAGCAACAGCAAAGTTGGTGATTTCAGAACGCAGTGTCTTAAGATAGATGCATTAAAATGGGCCCTGATTCCTTCTGTTTGTAGGGATGCTTCCCCAGCCAGGTGTAAAAACATTTGTCCTTGCTGTGTTTAACTTACTCTCCGCCGGACAGAGCTGTAAGTACAAGTTTTGATAATTCTCCTTTATTTAACATCTCATTCCCTGTAAATGTTCTTGTAAAACTTCTATTCTTTCTTACAATGAAGTCAGGAATTCTGCTAAGTTCAATATTCTCACTAGAGAAGATATTAGGTAGTCCTGTCTGGTCTAGTAGTACATTCATCTTGTTCTGGGTTTTATCTGTAGTCTCTTTTTACCCAATTCCTGTGTAAAGTTTACACAAGTGATACTGAACTTTCAACAGAAAAGGACCTAGTGCTGGTGACCAGCAGCTTACATTGCTTTTTGATTGTGTGCAGCACTGTTTTTTGTTCATGAATATTGTCATAATCAGGCTTGAAAAAGAACACTTTTGTAAAAATCAGCCTAGACCGATGCAGTAAAGTAGGAAAAGAAGGTGTCTCGAGCTGCTCTGAACTGTATTTTTGCTTTCCAGTCCAAATATTGTTAATTATAGTTAAATTAGTGCTGATATCAGAATCTCTTTGGTTGCCTTATCTGGTCATTTTTATGGCAGCAGGAAGTGAAAATGCCTTTCTCTTCAGCAGACGACATAGTTAAAGCTTTCCTCTTTGAGGTGTATGTGGTTCTGGGGATCTGTGGTTGCTTTCTTTTCAGTCTGGTAGGTCTGGCATGGGTGAAACCAACACGGAAGCTGCTGTTAACACAATTAACTATTGGTCTCCTTACTTCCAGGAACAAACAAGGGATGATGTTTCACTGGTATTTCACATTCTGCTTTGCAACAGCACAATAAAATATGTCTAGTTACCAAAATAGTGTGGTTTTTTCCCTTCAAACATCTAGGAGCAGTAGGGCTAAGATATCTAGGTGACAGCATTTGCTTCTTGCAGTGCTTATGATGGGACAACAAGCAATGGACCATAACTTTGTGGATTATGTAGAGCTCTTGATGGTGGAAATTTTTTACCTGTGTTGAAAGTGAGAGCTTTAAAGCATTTGTTGTAACATCCGTGACATATTAATGATGTCATAAGCTTTTGAAATATGTGTCTGATTCTCTTCTTCAGCATATGGAAGTGATCTCTGCCAGTTTCTTACTGAGAAGTGGTTGAGCTATGAACAGCAAATTTTAGTTGCACCTTTAAAAGAAGAATATGGACTGCTTTTCATTAAACTGTATGTTTAATAGTATGACTACTGTATGCTTAGTAAAGTAAATTATTTTAAAAGGGTTTTGTTTTTTTCCATCAGGCACTTGGGGGGAAAAACTAGATAACTGCAACCACAGGCTTCTGGAAATAATCCTGGCCTGTATCTTTGTGAAATGACAGACTTAATAGAAGGTTGTAGCTAGATAATTCCTCTGGCCTTCTTGGCTCACCTATTAGGTAATAGACTAATGGAAGAGGTATAGGTAAGTCTGGTTTCCTAATAGCTGTGTTGAGAGGTGAATTTTCCTCCGAAGTAGGGGTTGTGGAGCACTACCTTTGAAATTTTGAACTTTCCTCTTTCATTGCTCAAAATGTAGCTGAAAATGTACTCTGATTATAACCTGGGTGAATGGGGAGAAGAGCGGATGGGACTGACTCATCTTGAAGACCAAAATGAAGATGGTCTGTGCTGAAGAAATGGACTTGGCTCCAGCCCCAGCTCAATTTGCAAGGGAGACAATACTTCCTTTGTAGGAGAGCTTGCAGGGAGACAATACTGATGGTAACATCACCAGTCAGTTGTCTTCTGCGTCAGGTAGACAGCTACACCTGTTGAAATACCTCTGCTTTAAGCCATGGTCAAGGCTTAAAGCAGCAGCATTAGGGTCACTAGATGATCATTTGGTGAGGGTAAAAGGGAGAGGAGGGGTAGCTCTGAGCAGAGGGTGGCTTTCCTTGTTGTAACCAAATTATTGGGGTTTTTTTAGCAGCCACTGGTTCCTCTGTGGGGCTGATCCTCTGCTCTGTGCTGGCTTGTTGAGGCACTGCCCTGGGTGAAGCAACGGGGATGTACCCACATTGTGCTCAGACAGGAGTGGTAAAAACCAGGAGGGAATTGCTCTTTTTTCTCCTGGTCTCCTGTATCCATGTCCTTTTTTCTTCCTGCTCTTCTTGCAGAGCCAACTGCTGTTGAGCTTTTTTAAAAATATAAAAATCACAGAATCACAGCATGGTGGGGTTGGAAGGGACCTCAGGAGATCATCCAGTCCAACCCCCCTGCCAAAGCAGGTTCCCTACAGCAGGTTGCACAGGAAAGTGTCCAGGTGGGTTTGGAACATCTCCAGAGATGGAGACTCCACACCCTCTCTGGGCAGATGCTTATATTGGGGTTTTAATAGAATTTATGTGAAATGAGGTATAGATAACTCTAATGATGGAGGAAGAGCTGTATTGATATTTAATTGTTATTCTAAGCAATTTTTTTGTTTGTTTTGTTTGTTTTTCTTTTCTCAAATGACATTCTGATTTTGTTCTCACTTTCTTCTTACAAAGGTGTGTGTATCAAATTAACTGAAGGGTCTGGAGCACAAGTGTGCTGAGTTCCCTTGTGGCTGAGGGAACTGGGGGTGTTGAGCCTGGAGAAAAGGAGGCTGAGGGGAGACCTTGTGGCTCTGTGCAAGTCCCTTGGAGGAGGGTGGAGAGAGGTGGGGGTGGGTCTGTTCAACCAAGGCCCAAGGGACAGGACAAGAGGAAATGGGCTCCAGTTGTGGCCAGGGCAGTTGAGATGGGATGTGAGGAAGAATTTCTTTGCTGCAAGGGTTCTGAGGCATTGGAAGGGGTTGCCCAGGGCAGTGGTGGAGTCCCCATCCCTGGAGGGATTGAAGAGTCGTGCAGACATAGTGCTGAGGGACATGGGTTAGTGGCCATGGTGTCGTTGGGTTGATAATTGTACTCTGGTCTTTTAGGTCTTTTCCAACCTTAAGGATTCTGTGATTCTATCCTGTAACTGAAGTGGATGAAATGAAAACATCATGAAGTAGTGGATCGATAATTATCAGCTCTGAGTTAATTTTCTGTATGTTTTTCAGATCAGCTCAACAAAACAAGATGCATCAGCAAATCATTCCGACTGTGTTTGCGCTACTGGGTAAGTTACTAAAAACCTAAGTCTGTTGGACATTATGCAGAATGAAGAGTAATTGCAGCTTTACAAGGGTATTTCAAGTCATGGTACTGGATTAGCATCTTATCACAACATGCCACTAGAATGTACAAAGGATGTGACATTGTCATTGTGCAGTATTGAAATGTTGACACTCTTCAGGGTTGTACATATATGTCTCATCCCGAAAAGCAGCACAGCTGACTTTAAAGATCAGGAAACATCAGTGGATAATAGGTGGTGAGTTAACAGCCATTCAAATAAACGTCTCAGTCAAAATTTATTAAGATAGAAGTTCAAGGGCAATTTGTTTTGTCACCCTAATAGGCCCAAAAGTGGAAGGGAAAATCCTGGTTCCATCAGAACTGTGAAGTTTCTGTTCAGTTCAGTGTCACCGGAGTGTCACTTGGAGTTTGAGCTCTGCTTTATGTGCACAGTGCTGTTAAAAAGTGCTCAATTAACTGCAAATCTGGGCTATCATAAACTGGTTTTCTAATTGGCAAATGTCTGTAACAATATTGTTGTGTGCTCTTCAGGGACAGGTGGTATTTGCCTTTCATATATTTTTTTTTTTAAATTAAAATAAGAACTATTTAAAGACTTTTAGTGAAGATGCTTATAGGGAGAAAGCAGATGCTGGAGCCCAATGAAGTTAGTTTCAAAATTTGTGTCATCTTGTATCTTTGATGTGAGGGTGGTGAGACAGTGTCCCAGGTTGGCCAAAGAAGCTGTGTCTGCTCCTCCCTGGAAGTGTTGAAGGCCAGGCTGGATGAGGCTTTGAGCAACCTGGTCTAGTGGAAGGTGTCCCTGCTGCTGGCAGGGGGGTTGGAACTGGATGAGCTTTAAGGTCCCTTCCAACCCAAACGATTCCATGATTCTATGATCTTCACAAAAGATGAATAAATCCTTAGATTTCTGTATCTTTGCTATATAATATACATCTTTTTATATATATGTATTTTCTGTATATATATGCATCTTTATTCTGTGATGAATCCAAGTCTGATGGAAAAGATAATTCTTTTCCTGCATCTTATTTCCCAGATAATGCCCTGGAGTTGTGTAGTTACATCCAGTCATATATTCTTGTTGTTAAAGGAATTTAACTCAGTTGATGGGTAACTCTAGGTTTGCTTTATTGACAACTCAGAGTTGGGCCATCACCTCAGTGAGTGGCAAGGGCATTGCAAAAATCAGGCTCTCTATATATGCTGAATTTAACATTATGCAAGAATTATTCTTTTCATTGTCAAGTAACACACACTTTTTATTTTATTTCTGATACATTTTCCTTTATATTTGCAGGCTTTCTTCAAATGGCAGTTGCCCATTGTATGGTCCATCAGATTCCTCCCAGGAACTTTACATTACCCTCCATGCTGCTGAATGAGACATTTTTGAGTCCTTTCTCTGCTGGAATTGTTGAGAGCTGGTCTGGTTTGAGGACAGAGCATGGAGTGGCCACAACTAAGCCTCTCTTGCTAATGAATGAAGAAAGTTTTCTGTGTTGCCTTTGGAGTGATAACAACATTGATTGTTCTTTGTACAGAGCAAGCATGCAAGCCAGGAAATTGATTCCTTCAGAAATAAGTCTCTCTGCTTCCCAGGAAATAGGTAGGTTTTCCATTCAAGGGCATAAGAATTTACTTTTTCAAAAAATGGTTGGAGTTTTTTTGTTGTTTGAGGGGAGAGGGGGTGGGTTGTATTAATGGATATTCATTTTTATCCAGAGCAGACAACATACTATGGTAAAATCCTTCCTCACAGAAGTCTGTAGTGGAAGATGAAGGAAATTGTATAGCACAGATTCAAAGGGGAAAAAAAAATATCTGGCTGTCTTTCTGGGTGAATACTAAATAAAATATGTAGCACTGGATATGAGTAAGCCCTGATCTTCAAAGGTGTTTGAAATATTTTAAATATTTTTGTGGATATGGGCTTTAAACTCCTTCAGGAGGTGTGGGGAGATGAAGAGCCAGTGCCATCCTTTCTGCCTGGATTGTGATGCCTTAGTAAATATCTGTACATGGATTAGATTGAATTATTTTTTTTCCTAGGCTGTTTTTTCTCCTCCTGTAAACCACAGTCTCTCAGCAGCATACTGGCCAGTTGGCCTACTGCTTTTTTCTCACTGGCCTCAGTAGAGTAGAATTTCATTTTACCAGAACTGTTCCATGGAACAAATAAATCTCTGTTAAAGACTGCCACACTACATTTGCTGCAGTTGTGTATGCAGTACAGCCCCATATGTGTGCACACAATCTATGCAGTACAGCCACAGAGAGGCTGTCCAGTTAACAGCAGAAAAACCTTCAGCCAGCAGCAGGAGCTTAATTTCTTTCTTCCCTTTGTGGCTTTGTCCATAAAGCCAGGTAAAATATATTCCTTCTCTAATAATCAGAATGCAGCAGTATCACATAGATTGTTTGTCTTTTAAGTGTTTAAGGGCATATACTGGTGCCCAGTTCAGCAAGGATTATTCATACACATTTGCACACTTGTGATCCAACCTCATCTTCATGAATATCTGTTACTTGTCCTCTGTGAGCTAATTTTATCCTGGCTCTTAAATTGGGTTTTTTGTGGTTTTTTGGGGGGGTTTTTTGTTTGCTTGTTTGCTTTTTGTTGTTGTTGTTTGTTTTGTTTTAATATAGTTCAGAAATGTTTAATCCCTTTCTTTTGTTCAGATTCAAATTGGAACATTGAATGTTGGATTAAAGGCAAGTTGGACCTGTTAGTTTGTAGCCTGAAGTTTTTGAAGACGTACTTGAGAGCAGACTTGCAGGTTAATCTTTTATATGCTGTGTAAGTACGGACTCTGTTACATTTTTCACTATTAGCATTAGAAATCTGAAAGCATTTTCTAAAGTATCAGCATTGGCCCCTCAAACTTGCAGCACAGTGGTAGCATTGGCTTCACAAGCAGGTGATATGTTACATACCCTTTGTCTTATCTAAAAGTAATCTAAGAGAATATGGAAAATTTACTATCTTTGAATGAGAAATTATTAGAATGGAGAGTTTCTCTCCTCTGTCATTTCCATGTTTCTTAAAATGCTGTAATGAAATCAGTGCTGACTTGCTAAAATATTTTTGCTGTTAACAATTGCTTAATTTCAAAGCTGGGATCTTGGTTCTGCCTTTTTTTTTATGCTTTTGACCATAATGTTCTCTCTCTTGAAATAATTATGTTACTTAACATTTAATACAATGCCAAATGCTGCTCTCATCACATCGATGCCTCTGGAAGATGCTCACCTGTGCAGTTGTCACTGTGGTCAATATTCTTTGGAATGGTAATACATGGTAATCTTACTGACTGTGGGCTGAGTAGATCACAAGATATATATACATATATATATGGTAATACATGGTAATCTTACTGACTGTGGGTTGAGTAGATCTTGTATACATGACCTGCCTGATTTGATCAGAAAAAGATCTATTTAATTCCATTTCTGAAACCACACTCTTTTTTTCTGTATTACTGACAGATTGGAAGGGATGGCATGAACACCCAGACTTCATCTCCTTAGGAAACAAGATAGAGTTGAATTAGCTGAATTTACAAGTGATGACTTCTACTTAAAAAGCCAGCACTGGATGACAGATAATCACTTGCCACAAATGATCCCTGTAGTCAGGGTAGAAAGCAAGTTGTTACCTGGTAGTAGATATGGTTGTTTAGTTGACATAATACCTCAAAGCTGCAATCAGATTTTGAGTGGGTTGCTATTTCCAGCGTTCCTCATGACTTTGATTTCTGAAATACAAGTACGTGTGTGTTTGTGGGAGAAGTGGATCTGACTTTGCCTCTGTTCCATCCAGTCTCAATTGCAATAGAAAAATCTTGGCCAGTAATCCTAGTGTAGTAATCTCTATATTGATTTTTTTTTTTGGTATGCCTAACAGCCGTGGAACAACAGATTCGAGTTCCAGCTGGGATGAAGCAGTTTTTTGTATGATGAAGGGAATTCAGTAAGTGTCGTGCAATTTATGAGAGCAGGCCCTACGGACTCACTAGAGTCCTTGTGGCATTTCTGTATTTGATTACTTTTCACTGCAAAGGTGAGATGCAATGCAGTCCCTGACATTGAAGAACTTTCATAGTAATATTTTTCTTTTAGGGTCTTTATGTTCTGGGGAAACAGCTAGCAAAGCATTTCAGATTTTGGTAAGGTGACAGCTTTCCTTGTTGGCTTGCTCATACCTTAACATTTTATTCACATGAGCCAAAATACCTTGAAAACATTCCCAGTTTTAAAAATGTGCATTCCTGGCATGTGTTACTCCCTGAGAGTCTGGAGATCAAGCCAGAATTCTCACATATAGGACAGGCAGTGTACAAAAATAATGACCTAGAAGAATGTACAGCAAAAAAAGGTTGGGTCCTCAACACCTTTTAATTTTTTTCAGCATTAAAGAAGTCTCTTTTTATTTTACACATCCACAGTTTGCCTGCTTGTAAATGATAAATGATACCAAGTTATTTTGAATGGAAAGTATTTTGTTCTGTCCAAAGCAGTGCTATGACAGTATTCTGTAAGAGGCTCAAACAAGGGTAGTGGTGGGGCTTTTACCTTCCCTAGCAGCATGTCTTTGGGAGGAGAAAGATTATTCTGAAACTTAATTAGACAAATTAGGTTAATTGTCTACCCAAAGTGAATGTTCTTTTTAGTTGTGTGTATTCTAGGAACGCTGTAAACCCTGATGGTTAATTACATTAACTGAAATCACTGAGCCTTAGGGATCCTTTTGTAGTGACACAGATGAATGCTTCCAGTTTAATTTTGAGCACTGGTGCTAATTTGCCCTTTCAGCACATGCTGATGTATAGGATGTACTCATATTTCTGACCTCTTTGAAGTACCTGTGAGGCTTTTCTTTAGTTCTGGGCCTGGGCTCTTATATTTTTAAGGATAAATCATGCAATTTGCCTCCAGACTTAGTTGTGTGTATCAGTTATACATTGAGCCTTCTCCAGCTGGAGAACATTAACCTTTCATTGGAGACTTACCCTCTCATGAGCTAGGCAGCCATCAGATGTTCTGCAGTTTAACAGGGCAGCTTGTTCAGGTAAGTATTGTCCTAGAGCTACTATATATCAAATATATTGACATATAATTATTGAAAATCCATAGAACCCCAGACAGCTTTGCTCCATCAATTCCTAATCAAGGTGGTGCTTGCACAAACATAGTATATAGAAAAGTATATGTCCTCCATTGATCTATTCTCTTATCTCAAATTTAATTTTGTGAGATAGTGCCCTGGTTGCCTGCAAAGGTAAGAGAAGTCTACAGCATAGAAGTGAGATGCTGGTAATTCTCAGTCACAAGGTGTGGAAGACCTGCCTGGCATGGAGCCACAGGGTTTTCCTCCAGTTACACCTGTGTTTCTACAGACAACATTTTATACAGTAAACAAATGAAAAGTTTTGTGTGGTGGGAGCAGGGAGAAATAACAACCCATGCCTGTTTGCTCCCAAATAAATGGCCTTTGAAACACAATACTGGCACAACACAGCATGGGGAGGAACTTTTTAGCATTTTTTTTCCCCTGCTGTACATGTGTGGTCTTCTGGGTGCAAATAAGCTCAGTTTGATGGTTAAAAATTGAAATAATTCTAGGAATTATTAGGAGAAAGATGGAGCGGTGGTGTAGTGGTGACTGCTTTCCAGATAGATCAGATTAAAACCACAATTTGATGAAAAAACTACATTCTTATGGATTAATTGTGGGCTTTTTTGAGACCATTAAAATCTGTGAGCAACAACAGAAGGCAGGGAAACTTAAAAGAAAATTCTGCGAAATCTTTCAAAGGAAATTCAGGAGAAAGAAGTGGAACCACAATTATAAAAACAAAAATATTCCATGTAATTTAAAATCTGTATGTCTGCCAGATACCATCAGCATAAGGTTCCATAATTCTCATATCCTAAAGTCTAGGAGTCCTGGTAAAAATTATGTTAGGAATGTCAGTATTGACTGACTGTAGCACTAATAAATGTAATGTATGTATCCATATGAACCTGCATAGCTTATGGGGTGATTACTGCAGAGTACAGGTGCATTGAGGGCACAGTGGTGTTGAAAATCCTTGTGTTACCAGCTTCAAAGAGTATCCAAAAATCAAGGTGGATTCATGGTGTGTGTGTGTGGGATGATCAGAGAACGATGAGGACAGTGGGGCCCTGATTCAAGGAGATCCACGTGCGTACACATCGTGGGTTCCCTTCCACTCCAGATCAGTATGATTTACACGAGGAGCATGATTTACACGAGGTCTTCCCCATAATTCATCAGCCCTTTGTTTGCTTCCAGCCTCTCCTCAGTTTTTGACCTTTTCTTTTCTAAGTAGGGCACATTCTAGTAACAGGATCAGTGAATCCTGCCCATTTCCCCTGTGTTTTGCAGTCGATTACATGTACTAGATACCAAATTGACTAGAAAACCCCAGAAAATCTTGTCCTTTCTTCTCCTCCAATGTAGAGTTCTCTGCCCTCCCTGATTTCAAGTGTTAAAACGAGTCATGCCAACTATAAAACTATTTAAAACTTTTACAGAAAGGTTCTTCTTCTATTAACTTAGATTTCTTTGAATTAGTCAAACAAACACCCTTACTCTCCAGAAATAATTCCAAAATTACTTCAGAACAATTCAAAGCATAAGCTTTTTTTTTTTTTTTTTTTTGTAAGGATGAAATGTCAAAAGCTGGAAAGAATCTAAGATGGTTTAACTGTCAGGGTTTGTCTTGGCTTTGCTCCTGTGAGAAGTTTGGCCACAAAGTATTCACGCTATTAAATTCACTGCCTTAAGGAGGAGGCCGGTGTCACTGAGTACCTGCAGTACACCCTAAATGTGGAGCTGTGTTTGAAAGAGCCTGAAGAATACCTGTGGAAAAGAAATGAGAATGGAGAATACTTTGGGAACTGCTGGTTGCTCTCAGAATAGAAGCAGCTTTGTGCCCACTTGTGGGGTATTTATTTCATAAATTGTGAAGAGTTTGATTGAAGCCAAAGGAGTTTGAAAATGTGGAAAAGAGTAATTGTACACATGAGGATTGCTCTGAAAATGCCCTTAAAACGTACTTGAAAATCATCTATGTACTAATGTGTACATGGGAAACAGTATGGGTCTTCTTATGCTGCTTCTTGAAGTTCACCCAAGGAAAATTGTGTGTGTTTTAGAGATAAAAACTAAATGTGATGGCCTGTATTTCAATATAAATGCGTATATTCTTTATATATCTTATAAAACATTTGCTGGCGTCAAGAGACATGATGCCTGACTGCCTGTATCAGTATGTGCCACTTTGTCATTTATTTCATTTCAAATGTATTGAAATCATCTTATTAGAAAATCTGATTAAACTGCTTATGAAACATAAATTATACCCATGAAGCTATTAGTTGTTAAAAACTTCAAAAATTTATCTTAGACCATACAATTTTTGCAGTGGACTATGCAATCAAAACCTGTGTGTGTTAAACTCTCAAGAAAGGAGTGTTAATAAAAAGAAAGAAAAAAAAAAAAACCACTTTGAAACTAAATAAAAAATAGTCCCATGAGCTTTACTCAGAGAAGCAATAAAAGCAAAATGCAGTAAGTTACTTGCTAAATATATCCTGTGAGCCTGTCCAAGGCAGTAGCAGTAGTAATGCATAAATAATTGAGTGATAATTTGTAACAAGTGAGGAAATAATTTGCTTACCCAGGAAACTTCAGACTATCTCATAGACAAACATACTGTGCATAAAAATAATTAAAGCCTTATCTTGGAATTAACTACACAATGTTAAGACACTTGGAGGACACAGGTGTCTATTTTTAATATTTTTTTTTTTTCAAATACTATAAGTTGTTGAAAATGAGTACTAAAATGTGTTCTGAAGGGTGGAGTTCTTTAGCCTTTCCTTATTCCAAAACTTGTTTTTCACTTAAATAATTGGTTTTTAATTATTATATTATTTGTAATGCTTAATTGCAACAGAAGCTGGAAGGAATGTTAAAATATTTAGATTTTATTTCAGTGCCTCATGAATAGGAATTAGAATGTCATCTCTATGGGGGTGGCTGAGAGCTGGCAGTTAGTCCACTGTAAGGTCAACTAACTTTGTGTGCCTAAGAAGTTTCTAGTAGTAATTACCACCAGGAATTGGAAACTAGTCTGACTAAACTACAGGTATCATCTAGTATTGTAACACATTTGTTTTAAAGTCAAACCTTAGAGATACCTTTCATGAAATCAGCTACTTGGAAACCATTTAAAAAGGGAGAAGCAGCAAAGTAAAAGCAATTGGTTACAATTACTGACTTTTTAACTGGTTTCATTCCTCTTTTTTCTAATGTTGGTAGATAAACCTCATCCAGATGGACAAAGCTCCTGTTTTGAGATGGAATATAGAAAGAAACATTGTTTTGTTTTGGTTTATGGTTTGTTTCTTTTCCCTTGTAGATCAGAGCTGTCGCTGGGAGATGTATCTACGAGCTCTCTAAAGGGGACTGTCTTGGTTGCTCAGTGTGACTGTAGTGGGTATGACAAGTGCGAGTGCTGCGTGTCCTCTCCCAGACTCAACTGCACTTACATCATGTGGCTGAAGGTGATGAGTGGTGTAACACCTCTGTGGTCACCTTTGATGTCAGTCAAGCCCATGGACATAGGTAAGTGTGACCTATATTTTAAGCCTTTATCAATGGAGAACAGCAGCAGGGTGTTTCTTCTGGAGAAGGAGGGCACAGACAGGACAGGAAAAGGCTTCCTGGTGCTTTCTCACTTGCTCAGGGTGGTGCCGTACGCGTTTCTGAGCTGCCTAATGCCTGTCTGGGCTCTAGTACAAAACCATACTGAGCAAAGTCCAGGCCCACAACAGACTTGAGCTTTCATTTCTAATCAGGACCTCTCTGTGCCTGAGTCTGGGGCAGTGGTGAAGCTGATCTGTCTGTGGGGCTGAGGACTTAAATTAAAAAGTGAGAGGAGGGGGAAAAAAGCCCTTCCTGAAGTTACTGAGCAAATACATCTGCCTCTTCTCTCAAGCAGCTCTGTTGTCCTGTTGCTTTCTTCCTTATAGATACAATACCAACATTTTCCAAGTTGGAAAACATTCCTCTGTTTTTAATCAAGTTAAAACTATACTGACATTATGAATTTGATATGTGTTGCTATCCAGTATGCACAGTTATTGCAGATGTTGGCAAATTTCAAAAAGGCAGGGACTCTGTCAGCTGTAGGTTTAAAAAAAGCAGAAGTTTTATAAACTTCTTCCTAACTGATGTGCTTTGCAGACAGAAAAAATTAAAAGCCTCTGGGTGGGCTAGTTTTGAAGATGAGAGGTTTCATTTTTCATCCTGCTGCTTTTAAATTATGCTACAGGCAAAAAATTAAAAATTCAGACTTGCATCTGCCAGTATTTAAAATGACATAATTAGTTTGTTCTGCTTAGAGAAGTATATTTTTAAAGTGCACAATATTAGTATATGTTCTGCCAAGATTTAGCTCAATTAAAAAGAATTTTGAAAGTAAAACTCTGAATACTTGTGTAATGGAAGCTTGTACTTGCTTATAGATGATATTAGTAGAACAGGTGGCATCAGTAGAACAGGCATCATTATCTGTATGGTAAGATTCACAAAAGTGTGATGTAAAAGTTACTGGCTTGTGTTTTAAAAGCTCTGCCTCCTCCCATGTCACTTCCTGCTGGTCTTCACTGAGTTAATTGCTTTGGGATGGTATATAAGTAATAATAAAATAAGATCTGCCTTAGTGTAGTGGATTTATACTGAAAATAATAATAGGTTTTTGGTAAACTGAGTGAGATTCCCTTAATGCCACTTAAATGCCTAGAAGAGCTGAGAGATCAATGAAAGGCCATTTTGTATTTAATCTGGTATCGATAGAGGCAGACTCTTACTTTGTATGCAATGTGAAACATTATCTTCTGTCTCTTAAAGAGCTGAGCAAATTGCTTTGCTCAGCACTCCCATCCCTCTCAGTCTTCTTTTCAACAAAACAGGTAAGTTAGTGCTTGGTTACTGGGAAGAATCATGGCTCAAGGCAAGAAATTTGTGTAGTTTTAAGGCAAATGTTAGGTCAAGCAGCATGTCCTGATAACTAACTGTGTAACAGTGCCAGGGTGCACTTTTCTAGTGATATTACACAGAATCACAGAATGTCAGGGAT